>NC_084796.1:22555000-22820000 GCF_963169125.1 Humulus lupulus
ATCCAAACCAGAAGCCTCGGGCCGATTACTAAAATGGGTTGTTGAGCTCGGGCATTTCGAGATCACTTATCATTCGAGGACAACCATA
Source organism: Humulus lupulus (assembly GCF_963169125.1). Taxonomy (NCBI): domain Eukaryota; kingdom Viridiplantae; phylum Streptophyta; class Magnoliopsida; order Rosales; family Cannabaceae; genus Humulus; species Humulus lupulus. The sequence goes on from NC_084796.1 coordinate 22,555,089, forward strand.
AGAGGACAGGCCTTGGCAGACTTCATAGTGGAATGCATTGGAATGATTGATGACGAAGTTATAACCCCAGCGCGTGAGCTGTGGAAACTTTATGTCAATGGGTCTTCCAACGAAAATGGATCGGGGGCAGGAATAATACTGATCACCCCAACTAGGAGTTGATTTCACTCTGCTTTGAGATTTGACTTCGAAGCGTCAAACAACGAGGCTGAATATGAAGCTCTACTGGCTAGACTTCGAATAGCCAAGGAACTCAAGGCTAAGGTGATACATTGCTACAGTGACTCCCAGTTGGTGGTCAACCAAATTTTAGGGGAATACCAGGCTTGTGGGACAAGAATGGTTGCATATTTAGAAAAAGCAAAAGCAGCTCTCAAAATTTTTGAATTCTACACAATAAAGCAGGTTCCTCGAGAACAAAATTCGAATGAAGAAGCCTTAGCCAGGCTCGCCACATCCACCGAGGTCGACGAGCTGAATGGTGTGCCAATCGAGCATCTATCGACACCCAGTATAAGCGAACTCGAACAGGAAGATGTCTGCATGATTAACTCCGAGCCAACCTGGAAGACCCCAATAGTTGAGTACCTTGAAACCATCATTCTCCCAATAGAACGGAACAAGGCTAAAAAACTGATGTATTAGATTCCCAGATACACTATTGTAGAAGGAAGGTTATATCGAAGAGGATACTCTATGCCACTACTCCATTGTGTGACTCCACCCAAGGCTAAGAAGATCCTAGAAGAGATACATGAAGGATTCTATGGGGACCACACTGGGGGGCATAGCCTATCTAAGAAAATTATACGCCAATGATACTTCTGGCCCACTATCAAAGCAAACTCATTTGATTACGTCAAGAGATGTGATAAGTGTCAACGGTTCGCCACAATCCCACGAGCTCCACCTTCCGAGCTAACTATGATGACCTCCCCATGGCCATTTGCGGTATGGGGAATTGACCTCATAGGCTCGTTGCCAACTGGCAAAGGTGGAGTTAAGTACGTAGTAGTCGCGGTAGATTACTTTACGAAGTGGACCGAGGCCGAACCTCTGGCAATAATTACCTCAAAGAAAGTCTTGGACTTTGTGGTGAAAAATATAATCAGTCGATATGGAATGGCAAGGAAGATAGTATCGGATAATGGTACTCAATTCGATAGCGAACTATTTACCAACTTTTGTGAGAAAAATGGGATAATAAAGAGCTTCTCCTCTGTAGCCCATCCCCAATCGAATGGCCAAGCCGAGGCTGTGAATAAAACCCTGAAGAGTTCTATGAAGAAGAAATTGGAAGAAGCTAAGGGAAAATGGCCTGAAGAATTGCCCCAAATCTTGTGGGCATATTGGACCACAGCTCGTACTTCAACAGGACATACCCCTTTTTCTCTGGCATATGGATGCGAGGTTATGCTACTGATTGAGGTTGAAATACCCACCATTCGTAGCCACACTTATGATCAAGCCTCGAACCAATCCCAACTTGAAGTAAGTCTAGACCTGATTGAAGAAAGATGACTCAACTAAAAAATGCAGCATATGAGCAGCGAGCTACCCGATATTTCAATAAAAAGGTTTGAGACAGAAAATCCAGTTTGGGAGACTTGGTGCTAAGGCGTGTGTTCTTTGCTACGTGGGACCTGACTGCTGGCGTGCTCAAGCCTAATTAGGAAGGACCTTATCAAATCGAATCGGTTATCCGACCTGGCATCTACAAATTGGCAAGATTGAATGGGGATTTGGTACCACAAGCATGGAATGGCGAACATCTACGACCTTACTATCAACATTGTAGGAATGATGTCACCTGTAACCATACTTGTTTTTCTTTACTATGCTTCTATTAATAAATTGTTCAATTCTGAATAAAGTCCATTTTCGATCTCATAACTTTGGGGAGCTACCCAAGGACGAGGAAAAGTAACTAGAAAAATAGTATATAAATAAACCACCTACATTACACGCCATATAAGTACTTTTGAGTGCATGGTAAATGTAAGTTCCGACCTTGATTAGTAACGAGATCGGATATGGATACATTGGGTAAACTGTGCATGAATGCATTGAAGCTCGAGCTTAAATCCACCACGTGTTTGTATGAATAAACAAACATAAGGACACTTTTAATATAAATTGCTTGAAATATTTCGATTTAAGAAATATAAAGAAAAAATATTAAAGTAAAGTCAAATATGGTATTATAAATATCATAAGAAAATAACTCTTTTATGAGCTATAAATTGTCTTAGCCCCAAGGGCAGAGAAAACACAAGATAAAAACTATTACAAGGGGTTCAAAGGGACGTAGCCCCGGGTCGAGATTTAGGAGGAAGGAGCGCCCTCCTTAGCCCTCTCAGCATCCTCCTTGGCCTTCTCTGCCTCCTCACGAGCAGCCTCCTTCGCATCGAGCCGAGCCTGCCATTTGGCCATGAGCTCTTCCTCAAAAGAGCCAAGGAAGCTGGTATCGAGATTGACGTTACTGGCCCAGATCCTGTACATGGCCAGGTCAACCGCCCGATCCTTCTTTTCCTTGAACTCTTCGAGAAGACGAGCCTTTTCGCTCGCCATTATCTCGAAGGTAGCCTTTTTCTCTTCCTCAAGCTTTGCATTGATATTCTCAAGCTCCTCGAGCCTGGCCTTCATCTACCCGTCTTCAGCCTCCATCTCCACCTTTACGGCCTTGAACTCGTCAGCGAGCTTAATTTGAAGATCCTTCGACTCTTGGGCATAGGACATGCTCGAGTGGACCTCGTTGTTCAACTTATAATTAAGCTGAGCAAAGGCAGTAAGAGACTGAAACACAAACAAATCAAGTTAGGACACATGCTAAGCACAATTACAACAAATAATAAGGTGAGAAAAGTTACCGCAGCAGTGAGCTCGACACTTTTGTCACAAAGGGTGTTGAAATCCCAAGCATTGTTCAAAAAATGCCACTGGGGATCCTCGAAGCTGCTGATGCTCTGACCTACCCAAGATAGGACGTCCGAGCCAAGTGTAGCTCCATGAGTCCCAGCAGCATTGTCGACAACATACTCATCAATGTGAGTAGAAATCGACAACATGCGTGTTTTGGAGGCCGTGGGCTTCTTCAGAAGTGGGTCGAGCGTTGAGCAGACCATGATGGTAGGAGGCAAAGGGGGGACGCCTATGGAGGAAGCTTCGACCTGGGAGATAGGATCCATGGCCAGGCTCGTAGCAGTGGGAGTTGGGGGAGGAGGAGTCTTCTCGGTCCTCTTTAGGACCTTGGCAGGCCGATCTGACTTTTACGAGGCTCTCGGGCGTCTACTCCTCTTGGCCCATTCGCCAGTGGCGAGCACGGTGTCGAGATTGGAGTCCATGGTACCTACACAACCAAATCACATTAGAAGATGATCTCAATAAGCATAATATAGACAGTCAGGGAATAAAAGGACAAGTAATGAGGAGCCTAACTGGAACTCTCCCCCAAGCTCGTGCTCGACGACCACGTAATTCCCCCATCTTTGGAAGAGGCAGGGGGAGTCCCTTCCCTATATGTGGAGGTCAACCTCGAAAGGTCCCTATAATCATTTGTCCCATACTGGACGGTTATTCCATCCCAAACTTCATTTAAACTATACATTGTGTCATACTTCCCTAGCCAGCTATCAAACCCATGGACCCTATCGTTTACCTAAGACCATACATAAAAATTATCCCTATCATATGGGCATAAGATCAAGGTATCGGGCTTATGCTTAAGCAATGAAGGAGACCATAAAGTCGAGCTAAGGATGACTGTACCTCTGTCACTCGAGCTCGAAGCCTCTTCATTGGCCTCGTTCCCCGAGCACGAACTCCTAGGACGACGAGCTAGGGATCGTGCCTTAGAGCGCCTCAGAGGAAGGCTGCCGGTTGGAAGAGGCACGACTCCCAATTAGTGTACTTCTTGTTGGACCAGTCATTTATGGATTGATCCTTCTTCAGGAGACCACAAGCTCGAAGCCTATCTTCATGAAGAAGATAGGAAAGGGAGCGCCTACCATAAGGGAGTTGGAGCAAGGCTTCCTTGTGCTCCTTCATCTCATCAGTGGGAGTAGATCGATGATAGTTTGCTGAAGAATTGAAGGTGTTATGAGTGGTTCGAGCTTAAAGAAAAATTCAAGCATGAAAAGAAAGGGGTCGTATACTTACGAATTCGCTTGAACGAATAATATCTAGAGGGAGCCAGGCCGTTTGTCCAGAAGAACACGAGTTTGAAGTTGGGGGGATGGTTCAGCAGGTCTTCAAATATTTTCTTCTCCCGAGAATAGATCGAGAGGTAATAGAAGTCATCTCCTCCCCGAGCTCGGGAGGGGTTGCTTTTCAAACAAAAGAGATAAAAAATCTCTTTTGGTGAAGGTCCTTCCCACTTTAGCTCGTGGTAAAGCGACCTCAAGGCTGACAAAACCCTATAGGAATTGGTGTTGAGTTGGAAGGGAGCACGCCTGAAAAAAAAATCCTTGAAAAAGGACTTCAAGGGAAATAAGGCCCCTGCCCTCATGTGCTCATGGCTCCAAGCTGCATATTTCAACTTATTGTCGGGATTACCATCTCCTGGGGCGCGACAGCTTCGCTCGTGGGAGGTTGGGGCTCGACACCTCAGCGAGCCTAATAGTCCAATTCCATGGAGGGCCAAGATGTTAGAGATCTGCCCTAGTGAAGAAATTGAGCTCCAATAATGCTCAGCCTCAAAAAAATTATCCCTTCGAGGTGGGAATAGTGGTTGGCTGCGAAGTAGACGGGGGATTTGATGGTTCTCCCATCAGTGAAAATTGGAGATCACCCAGTTTGAATGCGATCATCACTTTAAGAGTGGGATCGATGGGGATTGGTCTAGGCTCGGGGTCTAGATCTTGGTAGATGGCGACCCTAAGTCTCTTCCTTTTCCTCTCTTCGACCTCGTTGATTTGACGTCAAAAATGAGCTCAGGTTTCTTCTTCCTCACGCCTTAGTTCATGCTCCTGAATCAAGCGCTGATTTTGGGTAAAAGGCGACTCTGGGCTCGGAGTTTCCGGTGAGTAAGGAATCATAACTTTTGACCCCCACCGCTTTTCCAAATTCTGCGACATTTAGCAAGAAAGAAAAAGGGTGAGGGCCAGACGAACAAGAAGATTAATAATAAAAATCAAGATAGTTTGAACTCGAATGCTCGAGACTACGGAGCGAGCTCGGTCAAAAGAGCAAGATTAGGCTCGGAGCGTGTATTCCACATAAAAGGGAAAATTGGATTAATTTTTTAAGAATCCCAGATTTTCAGGAAAAAAGTTGGCGGTTACCAAAATGGTGAAAGTTTTGGGAAACGTGCAATTTGAAAACCCTAATCATGTACCCAGTTTCTTGGTCTACACGATATGATATATGAAATCTAAATAACACAGTAAAAGAGCCATATTTGCATCTTTTATGAAAAATCTGGGTTTGATAATCCGTAACGTCAAATGAGCTTACAAACTACACGATGTTGACTAAAGCATCCTAGTACTAAACTAGTGCCCAAAGTGCAATGATAACATAAACATGCATGGAAAAACAAAATATATACACGGACATACAAGGCTAAGAATATATACTTACACAATGTAGCTGGCGGGTACAGAGAAATTGATGACTGAAGGAGTGGTTGCAAAGACGATCTCATGGAGTCAAACAAGCCAGCGTTGTTTTGTTTTCTTGGGTTGGGGAACATGCAAGAAGTGGGCAAATTCAAATTCTGGTTTTTCTTCTTTTTCCTCTGAAAACACAAGGCGAGAAAGTGAAATAAGGAAGACGATGGGGATGTATTTATAGGCCCCAGGGTATGTCAAAGGCTGGGCTATTCGATCCGACGGTCAGGGAAAAATGATATGATGGTACCATAAAGTTGGCAGACGAACGAACGTGGGCATGGTACCAAGGCACTCAAGTATTCTGATTAGTCAATACCTAGACGACGCGTGTCCACACTCGAGTGCAATGAGTGGTACACTTTCCAAGAGGGGCAGTTCAAAAGTTTACTTCTCACGGGATTCGAACTGATACTTTTGAGGGGGAAAAATGTTACACCCATATTTTGAGATAAGAAGTTATGACCCCGAAAATTGGGCTCGTCAGGTGTGAGCTCGAAATATATGCAGACATCATATGGTTCAACTGTTAAACCTCTCTGAAGTAAAACAACGACCTTGAGGATGTGTAACCTCGAATATTCTCCGAGCTCACGATGGGTAAAGGCACGACACTTGAATATATTTTTTACCGATTGTCTTCAGATGAGACAGCTCGAGCTTGAGAAGTGCATGCTCGGATGTGACAGCCTCGTCAGCATCTACCTATCCCAAGCATAGCGTGAAGTTGAGTGGCAAGCTCGTGATTGACCCATAGTCTTGACAGACTCAATGCCAATCCCCGATCTCGAAGACCTGATGAATCACCTAGGATAGCCCATTACGTGTGAACATGCTACTGTTGTGTAATCCTAATATTTAAGGGATATCATTTAATCTGTTATCCGTTCCCGATCTTCATGGGACGTTTCCGTGTATATAGGAGATAATGCATTTAATACATTATTTCAATTGATTTATAGAATATCTTCCCCAAATATGTGGGAATGAATTCTGCAACCTTCTCTATAAATATAGAAGGAATCACCACTTGTAAAAGGTTGGATTTCTGATTTCTAGAGAAAAAAACTCTAGGTAATTCATCTCTGAAGAATTTCCTGAAAACTCCTAAGTCTTAATAACATAGACTCATGGACTAGGCTGAATTAAATACTGAACCATGTAAAAATCATCTTGTTTTTCTTCACTATTCACTCCCTTCATTGTTTATTGTTTAATTGCCCTACAATTTACATTGACGAAAAACGGCGTCAACACGGGTCAAGAATTATCTATGTATATATAATTTTGGTTGTTTACCCTAAAAACGGCTGTAGATGACGTGGCAAAGATTTCTCACACGTAGTTGACATGTGGCAGGAGTACTGCTCGACTATCGACCAGAAGCACACCGCTTCGTCACAGTTAATTTTTAGATACGACCAGGCTGGTCGTATAACCTGATTTATTTCCTTCTTAAACTGTAATCTTATAATAATGGCATTGAATATTTCTTCATTATTATCTTGATACACAATTATTAAGGAAAGATAGGGCACGTTGTCATATGTAACCCTCCTTGAGCCTATAAATATACATGAAATAGCTCAAGGAAGGGACTTTTGATCCTTGAGTCTTTTTGCTAAGATAGAGAAAATGAGAGAGCTATAGTGCAATTATCCATTGCTTTATTTTATTTCTTCCAAAGTTTGTGAAACTCAAGAACCCTAGTTCTTTGATCACTGCTTTGAGATTCGATCTTAATAATAGCACTAAGTGGACGTAGGTCATTATAATCTTTTGGGGCCGAACCACTATAAATCCTTGGTGTTTTCTTCTCTTCCATTAGATCATCTTTCTTATTGTCATTTTATTGTTTGTCGTATATTTGACTTCGTGTTGTTGGCCAAATCGCGGGTCAACATTCTAGTGCTTTCATTGAGAGTTCGACAAAAAACGGTGAAAAAAATCTAATGGCGAAAACATCCAAGAAGACTGGACAGGCTGCTGGCACTGCACCATCCCAACCTCCTCCCCCAAATGTGGCCGAGAATGAACCACATTTGGAGTTTGATGAGGAGGAACTAGACTCTGAAACACTGAGGGCAACGCTAAGAGTGTTGCAAGATGAGTTAGCCAATCTGAGGACCAATCAGGAGATGCTACGGAGACGATGGCGCTGCAGCAAAGGGAAATAGAACGCCAGCGCCAAGAGCTGAGTGAACGGCAGGTGGAAATGGATTTTTGGCAGAGGGATGCCATGGCCGCCTTTGAAGCAGCCATTCAACTGGATAGGAGTCAAGCTGTACCAGCCTCCCAGCCAGATTACCCACCAAGCGCACCACCTCAAAGAGGTCCCAATCCAAGCCCTCCGCTCTAGCCAACAAGCCCTCAAAGGCCGGAGCAGCCGCCTATGGCTCAGGATGATGTCCCACCTAGGGATCCTAAGCAGCAGCCTCCATCCCAGGCTGGTCGAGGCAATCCCCAGTGCCAGAGGCGGAATAGGGTAGGGTAGCCACCCCATAGCCCTAGACGCCTAGGAGATGAAGAGTTGAATCTACCGAGCAGGGGGCAGCGTCCTTCTGCCAACAGAAGGAACATCGAGTCAGGCTCTGCGGTCAGGGACCCCCCCCCCCCATGGCATAACAATGCACGGGGACCCAACAACTAGCGCAGGCCTTCCCTTGACGCTCGGGAGATGCCAGCCCGAGAAGGAAATAGCGTGAACAGTTGCTCACGCCATAGTCAGCCGCAATTCAGAGATGGCCATGGCTATAATGAAGCTGATTTTTGCAGAGGAAATGCTGGCTGGAGAAATGAAGAGAGAGGTGGAGGCAGAAGCCCCCCACCTAGAGAAAATAGGCCAGCTAGCCACAACGCTGGGGGGCAACCAAGGCAGCCGAATGTCTTTAGTCGACTAGGAGCTAGCGAGCAGAGACGTAGAGACGATGATCTTAGGGACTTACTTAACAACCGCCGTGAGAGGCACGACGAGTACGCTCCCCCGGCGCCGGTGGCCCCAGCAGTCCCAGAAGCTGTTCAGGCTCAGATTGATGCCCTGAACCAGGCGGTACAGCAACTGGTCGGGGGACGAACGTCCCATATCGAGTACGATAGGAGGAGAGGCACCCCCTTTATATAGAGGATTGCCTCTGCTGAAACCCCTAGTAAGTTCAAGATGCCTACATTGCCGAACTTTGACGGGTACGGAGACCCAGTATCTCATGTTAATAAGTTTGAGATACAAATGGACATACAAAAAGTGTCTGAAGGCGCCCACTGCCGAATCTTCCCTGCGACACTATCTGACACTGCTCAGGAGTGGTTCTTCAAGTTCCCTCCTGCTAGTATAGTATCTTGGGAAATGTTCGTGAATGAATTTTACGGACAGTTCTACGCGGGTCATGTACACCCCACAAAGGCCAACCAGCTGGTCGAGATACGCCAGAAAGAGGGAGAGCCCTTGAAAGAATATGTCCAACGCTTCATGCGAGCAGCAGCTGGAGCAAAGACAGTGGGCGATGAAGGTAAGATAATGGCCCTGACTGCTGGGGTGAGGTGCCATTCTCCCCTCTGGAGTAGCCTCAGAAAGCATGGGGTTAGAAGTACCCAAGAGTCCTTGGATCGGGCTGATCGATATATCAAGCTCGAAGATGCGATTGCCAACGATGGGAAATTGCCAACCAAAGACAAGGGACCCAAGGAAGAGCCCGCCAAAGCTGCCAACGGGTTGGAAAAGCCCAATGGCAACGGCAAAGGCAACGGGAACGACAATTGTAGGAATGGTGGAAAACGGGCGAACAATGAACCCTCAGCTTCTGAGAGTAAACGCCCCAAAGGCAATCGATATGAGCCGAGATTCACCAACTACATGACCCTTTTCGAAAGCCGAGCTGAAGTCTACCAAGCAACCAGCTCAAGCGTTCCTTACAAACGATCCGCACCTATAAGGAAAGATATCTCCAAGAGAGATACGACAAAAATCTGTCATTTTCACAACGACTACGGACACGACACAAATGAATGTAACCAGTTGAAAGACGAGATTGAGTTCCTAATCAGGCAGGGACATTTGAGAAGATATGTGTGAGCCGCAGCAGGGTCTTAGCGAGAGGCTCAAGGTGGCAACAAGCAGGCGCTTGCACGCCACCTCTACCGCCAGCTCCTGTGGCAGGCACTTTACTCAACATCTGCGGAGGAGACAGTGGGAAGGAAATGGAACGATACACTCAAACCCTACGCCACGACCAGGACATCGAGATGATGAGTGTGGATGATCGAGCACCAAAAAAGGCTCGTACAGAGGAGGAATTGATAACCTTCTCTGATGACGATGCCCAGCATGTACGATTCCCACACTCCAATCCGCTGGTCGTAGACGTACAAATTTCCAACATGATGGTGAAAAGGGTGTTGGTCGACACAGGGAGTTCAGTTAACATCCTATAAAAGTCTTCGCTGGAAAGAATGAAGCTGTCCACCAAAGACCTGGAGCCATGCAACCAAACCATTTATGGTTTTTCCGGTGCAGGGCTCGCCCCAACAGGGTCGATTAGGCTTCTAGTTACAGCAGGTATTGCACCTACTAATAGGACATTACTCACTACTTTTATAGTAGTTGATTGTCCTTCAACATACAACGTTGTTATTGGGAAACCAATTCTGGTCGTCCTACGAGCCGTCACCTCGATATGGCACCTCGCCATGAAATTCCCAACAGACGCAGGGATAGGTTGCGTATTGGGAAATCATCAGGAAGCGATGGAGTGCTACAACGCCTCGATCACCAAGGCGAAGAAGGGTGTATCAAGAGATGTTCACAGGAAAGAGTTACAAGTGGAAACTGATGCTCAGGCCCACTCGGGTGATAATGTCACCAAATTGGGCATTGCCCAAAGTGAGGATAGGGATTTAGATCCTTGCTTTGGGGATTTTGAGGAAGAAATTGGCTCCATCGAGGACCTTGAAGAGGTCCAACCTGATGAAGAAAATCCGACCAGGGTTGTGAAAGTCGGTAAAAACTTAGAGACAAAAAAAAAAAAGCACTGGTGGAGTTTTTAAGGAGGAACCAGGAAGTCTTTGCCTGGTCGCACAAAGACTTGGTCGGGATAGACCCTGCAGTCATCAGCCATGTCCTAAACATCGACAAGAGTTTTCCACCAGTGCAATAAAAAAGAAGGCTGTTCGACAAAGATAGATCAAGGGCCCTAAAAGAAGAAGTCGAGAAGCTGAAGGAGAATGGGTTCATCAGGGTGGAATTTTATCCATCGTGGGTCTCTAATCCCATGCTAGTTCCCAAGCCGAATGGCAAATGGCGTACGTGGATTTTACAGACCTAAATAAAGCCTGCCCTAAAGATTGTTTCCCACTCCCAAGAATCGACCAGTTGGCCGATGCCACTGCAGGACATGAGATTCTCTCATTCATGGATGCATACTTTGGGTATAATCAGACTAGTATGCATCCCCTTGATGAGGATCACACTAGCTTTTGGACTGATACAGGGCTTGACTGTTACAAAGTAATGCCCTTCGGTTTGAAAAACGATGGTGCGACTTACCAGCGACTAGTTAACCACATGTTTAAGGAACTGATCGGCACAAACATGGAGGTCTACATCGACGACATGCTGGTCAAGTCAAAAAGGGCAAAAGGGCATGTAAGGGATTTGCAGGAATGCTTCAACGTCTTGAACAAATATCAGATGAAGTTGAATCCCCTTAAATGCTCTTTCAGAGTAGGATCAGGGAAGTTCTTGGGATTTATAGTAAACTCGAGAGGAATTGAAGCCAATCCTAATTGATATGAAATCGCCAGCAAAGATTAAGGATGTTCAAAGTTTAATCGGAAGAATTTCTGCTCTTAGTAGATTCATTTCGAAGTCAACAGATAAGTGCATTCCATTTTTTAATCTACTTAGAGGCAACAAAAAGTTTGAATGGACGGAGGAGTGCGAGTAGACTTTTCAAGCATTAAAATCTCACATGGCTCAACCACCCATCCTGTCAAAGCCGGTCGATAAAGAAACTTTTGTTCATCTACTTGGCAATCACGAAATATGCTGTTAGTGTCGTTTTAGTAAGGGAGGAAGAAGGCGTGCAGAAGGTTGTTTACTATGTAAGAAAAAGGCTAATTGGAGCAGAACAACGGTACCCACCCATAGAGAAGCTAGCCTATTGCCTAATTTTGGCCTCTAGGAAGCTGCGACCTCACTTTCAAGTTCACCCAATCACGGTATTGACCGACCAGCCTCTACGGAAAGTCTTGCAAAAACCAGAGGCTGCGAGTAGATTGCTAAAATGGGCAGTCGAACTTGGGCAGTTTGATATATCTTACTTGCTGTGAGCAGTGATAAAAGGGCAAGCCCTGGCTGACTTCATTGCAGAGTTCACTGAACTTACATATGATGAGCAGATTGAAGAGCCTAAAGAGCCTGAGTGTCAAAACCAAGCTCCCTCGTGGAAATTAGTTATAGATGGTTCTTCTAACGAGTGCCACGCTGGAGCAGGAGTAATATTGATAACGCTAGAATGGCATCAATTTCACTGCGCAATCAGGTTTGACTTCACTGCTTCTAACAATGAGGCCAAGTATGAAGCATTAATCGCTGGGTTACGGTTAGCCAGGAACATGAATATAAAAGTGCTTGACATCTACAGTGATTCTCAACTGGTGGTGAATCAAGTCATGGGAGAATACCAGGTGCGAGGTTTAAAGATGGTTGCCTATCTAAACAAAACAAGAGATCTGTTGGCTCAGTTCGACAAATACAGCCTCCAGCAAGTACCTCACGACCAGAATTCCAATGCTGATGCTTTGGCCAAATTAGCAAGTGTGAAGAATGCTGATACTCTGAATATAGTACTAGTTGAGCGACTATCAATGCCAAGCATCCAAGCAGAGGAGATCGCTATGGTGATCCAGATGGCGGATACGTGGATGACACCATATATAGAGTATCTGACGGAAGGCGTATTACCAACAGACAGAAACAAAGCCAGGACCCTTTAGCAATAGGCTGCTAGGTATATCCTGGTCAATGGAATTTTGTACCGAAGGAGATACTCAATGCCATTCCTCAGATGTATCCCAAAAGAAAAGGCCAAAGAATTGATGTAAGAGGTACATGAAGGCTTTTGTGGAGACCACGCTGGGGAGCAAAGCTTGTCAAAAATGATACTGAGGCAAGGATACTTTTGGCCCACGATGAACGAAGACTCGATGGAGTTTGTGCAGAGGTGTGACAAGTGCCAGAGGTTCTCCAAAATCCCACGAGCAGCCCCTAATGAGCTTAAACAAATGCAAAGTCCATGGCCATTTGTAGTTTGGGGCATAGATCTAATCGGATCCTTGCCCACAGGAAAGGGCGGCGTCAAGTATGATGTGGTTGCCGTCGACTACTTCACTAAATGGGCCGAAGCCGAGCCACTCGCAACCATAACAACCAAGAAGGTGCTGGATTTTGTTATCAAAAACATCGTTTGTCGCTATGGATTTCCAAGGAAGATCGTCTCAGATAACGACACCCAGTTCGACAGTGATTTATTCACGGATTTTTGCGGACGGCATGGCATTATCAAAAGCTTTTCTTCAGTCACTCATCCCCAAGAAAATGGAGAAGTCGAAGCAGTCAACAAAATGCTAAAGGATACACTGAAGAAAAGACTAGAAGAAGTTAATGGGGCATGGCCAGAGCAATTTCCTGAAGTCCATTGGTCGTATAGAACTTCCCATCGAATACCAACAGGCCATACTCCATTCTCTTTAACTTATGGATATGAGGCTATGTTTCCTGTTGAGTTAGATCCGCCTTCGCATCGTAGAATAACGTATGATCAGGCCTCGAACAGCCAACTACTGATGGAATCCCTAGACTCGATCGATGAGAAGCGTGAGCAAGCCCAACTCTGAGTAGCTGCGTACCAGCAAAAAGTCGCTCGATATTTGAATTCTAAAGTTCGAGAAAGGAAATTCAGTGTCAGAGATCTGGTACTTTGAAGAGTTTTCTTGAACACCCGTGACCAAGCTGCTGGAGTACTCGGACCTAATTGGGAAGGGCCATATCAAATCGAAGAAGTCTTTCACCCAGGCACCTACAACGGAAATCTCGTTCCTCGCTATTGGAATGGAGAACACCTGCGCAAGTACAATCAGTAAACAATCCTTCTTAAAGGATTGGCTTGTATTAATTTTACTTTTTACAAGTTATGAAAAAGGGTTGGTCATTTTATGTGACTAATCGCTTATAAGTGTAAGATCTTTTTGATCACTCATACAGACACGTTTTGTCCATTTATTACAAGAAATATAAGGGAATGTGCGCAGCTAGTCATTCTTGCCAATTATTGTATTTTATACAAGTATTTGCTCATTACGTGTGTTGTTTTGCTGTATTACAATTTTAATCATTTTGCTACGAGCAGTATTGTTCCAACAGGTTTTGGTCAAGGCAAGTGACCTAGGATCTAAAGCTCCTCAATCACTTAGGGGGCATATAAGGTATCTAGTAAGCAAAGCATATCGAAAGGTATGTAAACACATGATAAAAATAAGTGAAAGCATGCTAGGGTACTTAGAGTATTTTTCAAAATTTTGTGACCTGTGGGCCGTGTACTTGAAAAATTAAAAGAAAAAAAAATTTGCAGACTACGAGGATGGAGGATCTTGAGGGGTGTCCTAGTCGACGACATCTGTAGCTTCATTGTCCGCCCCGTCCAAGCCAGTCGTCAAGGAGATTTCAAGCGAGGCAGGTACCCTTGCCCTCTCCTCTTCTGCCAGTCGAGCAACGCAGCGGGCTATCTCGGCATGCCTTGCGTGATCGGGAAGGTAGCTGAAGTCAGCCCCTTGGTTGTGTTTCTAGAAGTCATAAAAACACTTATTGGTGTCATTCTTGTACCTTTCCAAATTGCTGGCGTTGGCATGTTCAAGCTTCTCAATACGGCTCTCCAAGGTTGTAGTCTCTTGTCTACTCACAACCAACTCTTGCTCGAGCTTTTTAGCCTCGCGGTAGTTAATGCGGTTAGAATCCTTGAACTGGTCTCTTTGCTCGACGACCTTATCCAAAGCAGTCTGCTTCTCCCTTAGCTCCACAGCCAGTTTATTCTTCTCCTCGAGCACCGCCTCAAGCTGCTCAGTGTATTTTTCTTCGGCAGCTTTGAGTTCTTCAATGTGTCGTTGCTCCAAAGTCCTGGACTATTCGGTGACGGCACCCGAGTGGAGCCGACCGACAGTAAGGGTTAGAATTTCCTGCGATCAGAGCAAAGATTAGACTGACTGTAGAATATAAAGGGGGCTGTCTCCATAGAAAAAGATAACTTACACTGGCAAACTCATTCAATGCGCGAGTTAGGATCTGGTTGACGTCCATTGTCGTAGTCGAAGCCATCGCCTCTCTGCAACGATCGTGCTTCAAAATTTTTGTGACCCTGTCTTTGACCGATCTTAAGGTGCGACTTGATATGTCGCCCCCAGTGGAAGCAGGACCAGCCTACTGAGTCTGGTCAGTTGGGGCCGGTGGAGACGATGTCGACCCAGCAGGAGCAGGGGGAGTCTGCTGCTTCAGAGGAGAAGGAGGTGGTGTTGCATTGGCTAAAGGTTTGTCTGCCGGGGGCCTGCAGTGCGGGCTTTGTTGGCCTAAGGCATTTTACAACTTTCCCCAGAATGCCTCTTGCTTGTTTTCTTTTTGCTTGAGGGAGCTTCGGGAGCCTCAGGGGCACTGTATATGTCGAACACGTACTCAGAGTCCATGTTTGAAAAAGAAGCAAATACTCGAACAGTGAGATAGTATAAACAATTGAGTATGTTATGTCAGGAAAAAAAACAAAGAAAATTGTAAGTGAAATACCCGAGCTATCATTACTGGTTGCTACATTATATACTCTACTAGTCTTACACTCACTCTCTGGCATGAAGAAGTCTGAATCTAAATTTGGAGTGTACTTAAAATTGCCATCCTCGTCAAATAAGTGAAAGGGAATTGGCAAGCTATCTAAGAGCGAGAGATCAGTACCGTTCTCATCCGAAGATTCATTGAGGGTCTCGAGGGGTTCGGTGGCCTTCTTTTTCCCTTTTCCCTTTGGGGAGAGGGGAGCACCAGTCCGCGGGGTGCTGGACGGTTCCCTGATTTTTACTCCAATGGCCCTCCTAGGAGGGAGTTCTTCCACGTCTGGGTGCTGCTCGGGAACCTCTCCACAATTGGCACTCCCTGCCGTTGACTCCCCCACATCCAAATGAGGGGCCAAAAGGCCATCTAGTCTCATATTGGCCTCCGTGACCAGCTGTTTAACGCTTTTCTCTATGTCGGTCATGCTGGGCAGGAGGGCTGATCGCATCTCCATGTCTGGAGTAGGGTTTGGTCGCAACCATGGGCTTGAAACGTACTAAATTTCTAAGGAAAATGTAGCAAAAAATCGAAGAAAGATTGATGACTAGTGGTATAAAGACTTTACCTCCTTGACTGAAGGCCAAGTTGTTCGCGACCATGTCAGTCGTTAGGTTATACTCCTGATGGTACTTCCCCACGTTCGAGATATGAGTGGTGTTAGACAGGAAAGTACGACCTGTCTCCTGATGACAAAAGTGGAAAACCCCTGTGTTTTCTTGGTTGGGGTTAGATTTGAGGTCGAACAAATAGTTGACCTCATGTGGAGTGGGGGCATGCCATTTTTTGTGGCTATAAAGGATATAGAGTGCAGCAAGCATTCTTTATCCGTTGGGAGTTATTTGAAAAGGGGCGACCCCGAAGTAATTGGCCACCCCCTGGAAAAAAGGATGAAGAGGCAGGGTCGCTCCTGCCTCAATGTGATACCTCGACCAGGCGCTAAAGGCGCCCCAGGAAAGTTCACCCGTTGGTCTTGAGTGGGTTGAACTAATGTCACCCCAGGGAGTCCATATTTTTTGATATAATTGGCGATCATCCTGATTGTTACCCGGCTGACAGGTGCGATATACCATTCAACATCTGGTTGAACGACGTTTCGGGGTAGAGCATGAGTTTGAATGTTTGGGTCGGGGATATTCCTTTCCCGACCACTAGTCAAGGGAATTCCAGCCTGAGGAGCAGGCTGGTCTGAAGGTTTGGAATATTTCTTTTTCTGGGCTGTGGATTTTACTCTACCCATGGCTGGAAGGTTTGTCTGAGGTCTATTGGGTGGGGTTCGAGAAAAAGGAATCTCTAACACCAGCTGCGACAGATGCTCCTCATCTTCATGTAATTGGGCAAGCAAGTCATCGTTGATAGGCTTCTCATCTCCCCAAGGATCCTGCATGAAGAGCTGTAAACAGAGAAAGGGGGAGGTGAGAACGTAAAGCCTAAAAATTTGTGTTAAAACATAGAATAACATTGCTCGCGTATAAAAGTTAAGATTTTATACGACTAGCAACATTCTAGCAAAAACACTAAGTTCTATATGAGCAGTTTGAAAAATAGATTGAAAAGCAGAAGTAAAAAGTTTTTCAGGAAAAATCTTTTTCGACTCCGAAGGGGCGGGAAAAACCCAGTTTTTCAACTAGCCTAAAAATCAAAAAAATCGATTTTACGCCTTAAGACTACAATCTCGACTACCAAACTGGCTCTTAACTCCTACAAGGTGTTATCTCATCACCTTTTCAAGCATCGGTTAATATTCCCAATCTCCCCAAAGTAGTTTCAGTCAAGAACTTAGAAATCAAGGATAGAGACAAACGAGTATTGCATGACATATTAACAAATGAAAGGTTCGAAGAAACGTACTTGTCTGAAAGATGGAGTGAAGTTCTGAGGCACTAAGTTGATTCGGCTGGGCAAGAGCTTCATGATCCGTCCGAGTTTCTGGGCTTCTGGAAGTATTGCTCCTGGTTCTTCAGTTTCTTGAAGGTAAAGTTAAAGTGTAAGAAGTAAAAACTAATTCTGAAGGGTCATTTATATTAGCCAAGGAGCGGTTACCAAGGTAATCATAAAGGGTAAATTTCCAAGGCATGGGAAAGTGTGATAGCCGTCAGACAAGTTATTGGGAAACCGAAGAGACTTGATTAGACATGATTGATCACCTTTTTTCGAGAAAGCATGGGCGGCTCTGACAGATTTTGTGGGGTATTCGAAGAGTCACTTTCCTAAGTTTACTTATTGCTGGTCACAATAAATAAACTTGGGGGCAAATGTTTACCCTAAAAATGGTTGCAGATGACGTGGCAAAGATTTCTCACACGTAGTTGACACGTGGCAGGAGTACTGCTCGACTATCGACTAGAAGTACACCGCTTCGTCAGGGTTAATTTTTAGACACGACCAGGCTGGTCGTATAACCTGATTTATTTCCTTCTTAAACTGTAATCTTATAATAATAACATTGAATATTTCTTCATTATTATCTGAAACGCGATTATTAAGGAAAGATAGGGCGCATTGGCGTATGTAACCCTCCTTGAGCCTATAAATATACATGAAATAGCTCAAGGAAGGGACTTTTGATCCCTAAATCTTTTTTCTAAGATAGAGAAAAAGAGAGAGCTATAGTGCAATTATCCATCGCTTTATTGTATTTCTTCCAAAGTTTGTGAAATTCAAGAACCCTAGTTCTTTGATCACTGCTTTGAGATTCGATCTTAATAATAGCACTAAGTGGACGTAGGTCATTACCATCTTTTGGGGCCGAACCACTATAAATCCTTGGTGTTTTCTTCTCTTCCATTAGATCATCTTTCTTATTGCTGTTTTATCCTTTGTCGTATATTTGACTCCGTGTCGTTGGCCAAATCACGGGTCAACATTGGCCAAAATTATATGACGCAATCCAGGTAGTATAAATTTACTCACATAAAGTGAAGTAAAACCTGTAGTGGTACAAATAAATATTTGTACAAGAAAAGGTAATTCTAATGAGAATTTTGTATATTTGTACACAAATAAATTATTGTACAAAATATGCATAGACAAGAGAATGATTAAATAAAGGCATATACATATTGTTATGAGAAAATATAATCAAGATTTGATTATAGCCTGGAGTATATATGTTTTATGAGAATTGATATGTGTCATATAAACGTTTCAACACAAAATATTTATTTGGAGCTCCTAGTAATATGAGAATTGAAAATATGCCTTATCGGAAAAATTCCAGAAGAATTTAACATGTTTTATGAGATATAAATTCAAAGTCGCGCTTTATACATTAAAGATCTTTCTCTAGATTAAAGATATGTAGGTGAATAATTATTTGAAATTACAAGTATGATTGTCTATGCAATGTGAATTCGTAAATAATACGTTGTAAAAAGCTCTTGAAGAGCTCCTGATTATTTTATGAACTATTGAAAAAGGATTTCTTATTTCATCTTGTAGATTGGGAATTATTAAATATATTCTTTGTTTATAGATTAAATTATGAGTAGAGAAGTCCCAAAGAACTTTGTATGCATAAAGAATCATAGTGTATAAGATCACTTGATGTAGAAATTAAAGAACATGTAACGAGAATGCAACTAATATATGGTCCCAAAGTACCATCTTTATTGCAAATGAAAATTGATATTATCAAAGATATTCATTCATGTGATCATATTTAAATTTCAAATTTTTGATTGAGCAGTCATAGATAATGAATATCGACAAATATGATGCATATTATAACATTGTTTTTTTTTTGATCAAGAAGAAAAATACTTCAATTGTTGATATGATATGATAATGAACAATGTTATATACATGATTGATTTAATATGTTGGATAAATATTCATATTCCATTCTACACATATGCTCTAGAAGAGTTATAGTAAATATGTAATTATAGATAATTTGTGGTGATTTATAATTACAATGAAAATCATATGAGATACTTTATCACGAAAGTTATCATTGATATATGCATGAGGGAGAGATATATACATATTGCACTATTTTTCCCTTAGTTCAGGTTTTGCCCCACTAGGTTTTCCTGACAAGGTTTTTAACGAGGCAACTTTAAATCATGTTGAGATACTTGCAATTCATGAGGCAATGGGAAAATGTGTGATTGAGATCAACAAAACAACATATTTGAGGAACATGTTGATTATCACCCGATAAAGAAATACCAACAATTCTCTAAAAAGATAATGATGCATGTACTGCTCAACTAAAAGGATAATACCTTAAAGGAGATAAATTTAAATACATTTCATCGTAGTTCTTCTTCACATATGATCTTCAAAAGAGTGGTGATTTGATGTTCATCAAATTCAATCAAGCAACAATCTTGCAGACTTATTTACAAAGTCATTACCAACATCAACGTTCGAGAAGATTGTACATAAGATTATAATGGGACGATTAAAGGATTTTCAAGAGCGTCGAAATGAGGGGGGGTGAATATACACTGCACTCTTTTCCCCTTGGCCGAGTTTTTGTCCTACTGAGTTTTTTTAGCAAGGTTTTTAATGAAGCAGTTTTCATGGACATCCAAGGGGGAGTGTTATAAATATTATATATATAGATGTCTATAATAATGAAGAATCACTAGGTTACTCAAAGTAAAATATTAACATTAATTCTTGATTGTATTCAGAGTAGTTACCCGATTTTCTTAGGGCTTATTTATCTATATAAATAAGGGTCCTTCCCCCATTGAAATAATAGATACAAGAGTGTCACTCTCTCTTTACATCTCTCTATTATTCTGTTTATTTATTTATACTTTATATTTCTGTAATCTTAATAGTTTTATAACGGTGAAGACATTTTCTTAATGTATGGAATGTGGTATTTTTAGTTTGTGGTGTATATATAAATTTATGGATTATAAATATAGCTCCCTCTTTCAAATATTTGACATAGGGAGCTAGTTTATAGTTTTCTAATATGGACCCTCTTTTGTTGGGTTTGCCACATTTTGTGTGCTTGGATTAATAAGTGCTTAAAAGCCCAAATGGAAAGGAATGTTGCAACTCCTCACTTGAGTTGCTGCATTGATTAAATTATAAAAAAGAAAAAGATTGTGGGTGGCTTCAGGGATGGCAAAAAAATTCGCTGAATCGGGACAGGTCGAAGCCCTAAACTGGCAGGACAACCCTTGATTCAGATATAAGTGGGGTGAAAATAGAATGGAGTGAGATTTGACCCGACCCGCTAGAGATTTAAGTAGGTCGAATTACGACTTGACCCGATTGTTATTTTTTTTTGTTGTAATTATTTAAAAAATAATCAATTATTACTATTATTTAAAGTCATCAACGATACAATTATATATATATATATAAATATAATAAGAAAAAATATTATTCTTCGTAGCTGAATTTCTCTAATCTATAATTTTTTTTTTTCACGTGGTGATGTATATGCTACATGCATTAATTTAATAATATATTTTTGGTAATGATTTTACATGTGATTCTTAATTGATCTTAAAGCATGATCTCATAATGTGCACATGAAGCAATTTGACCAAAAGTCATTCGCCAGAGTTTAAAGAAGAGACGTGGGTGCATATCCAACTGCTGACGTGGAAAGGAGTATCATTATTGACCAATTTTGTTGGTCTGAGTTTTTTTTTGACATGTCATCATTTGATCTTATTCCAACAACACCAACGGTCAAATACCGTCATTGAAATTCAATCGGAATCAAAAACATTTTTCACTATAAACTTTCTTATTGGTTCAATGATCGACCTCGATGAACAACATGAAAAGTATATAAAATTACTAAATATTTGAGGAATATTTGCAGTACTTCATGTTTAAGATTTGTAACTGACAAAGATCTATTTTTTTTGCAAATAAAGTATCCAAAATTACTAAAAGAGTAATTCCGTCATATCTCTATTTAGTATTGACTAGATTAATACTTATCACAATTCATAAATATTTAAAAAAAATTATTTTAATAAATTTTAAATTAGAAAAATTAATTAAAAAATACAATTTCTAATATTTAAATTATTTAAATTGAATAATTAAAAACTAAAAAAAGATTAAACCATAAACAAACTCTAAACTAAAACAAAAAACTTTTAATTAAAAAGATTAAAATTATTTCTCAAACAAAAGTCATACTGTGGCAAAAAAGGTCGTACAATGCGTTCTTCTTCTTCTTCAACACATATTTTGGAATTCAAAAAAAATTATAAACCACTTCCAAAAAACCTAATATCATTAAGAATAAATTCATTAAAAAAAAACACAATTTGAAAATCAAATCTATCAACAATAACAAGAACACAAACATCATCAAACCCATTATCAAATCATTGTCTTTCATCATCATCATCATCAAAACATATCCTTTAAAAAACCCAGAAATCTCATCATCAAACTGAAAATCTCTACCCAACCACTTTGAATACCCAAATATGGGTATAAAAACTAACAAAGAAAAATACATGTAACACTCTGAACAACCACGACCATTGCACTATGTATTTTAAATAGTGCGGCCTTGCTAATCAAGTTAGATATAAACGTGTAACTAAGAGTAATTGATGAATCAGGGTTTAAAAGTTTTAATCATAGGAACAATTACTTTCTTTTAAAAGTTTAAGTCTGTACATTAGATCCCAAAATAAGTGTTTACAAGTCATTTACAACTCCAATTGCAGTTACAACACAATCGAGCAGCTGCATATGTACACGCTGCACTAAAGCTCTCAAACTCATGACTGGTCTAGCTTCCTATTTCCCATACCTGCACAATATAGCACCTGTGAGCCAAGGCTCAGCAAGAAAACTTAAATTTATAGATTCAAATAAGCAACATAATATAAATATCATGCTTAATAGTAATAACCCTATTCAATCAAACACATAGTCCAATAAACAGTCAATGAGTTAGACAAGTGCAGACTGCACTTCTAATTATTTAGGTGGCATTTGAGCCAGACAAGTGCATATTTCACTCCCAAGTTGCCCCAGCCAAAACGGCATGCGTTCAGCACGCTTATCGCCGACCCCGACTGTTAGACCGAGCTTCCAGATCAGGTATAATTAGATATACAGTTTACCTAACACAATAAGATACACTGTATACAAACATGCCTAATCAAGTAATCACAGGCATAATTATAGTCATATTCATTAGCAGGGGCCCGAGCCCTAATTATAACTAGGGTGCAGTTTTCTTCCCTCGAGTCCCGAGCAGATAGCGTATGGCGACCCCAAGCTCGTTCCTTACTCCCGAGCCTAACGGTATAACCTAATCACAACATAATAGCAAATAATCACCAAATAAATTTCGATTACCCGATAAACCCCGACAACATACTAGATTACTAAAATACTCCTAGGCTCACCCTGAGTTGGGTATTTGACTCCATTGTAAGTTTTCCACTAACTCGCTCACTAGGATCGCAAATATATCTACATAATAATGTGGTCTCAATCACATAACACATATAATTACAATTATACCCTCAACGAGTCAAAATTACAAAAGTGTCCTTATTAATGAAAACATGCCCACATGCATATTTAATACACACAAACATGCATACGTATTCATATCACAATATAATTCATATATGCCACATAATCATACATATATTCAATTAAATTCACATATTAATATATTTATGCCCTCCTGACACACTAATTGAGGCACTAAGCCTTATTAGCGAATTTGGGATGTTACAACTATGCCATCCTACTGAAATTTTTTTCCTCAAAATTTACCTAAAAAATTCGGGATATTGATCCCGCATATCCGACTCTAGCTCCCAGGTCGCTTCTCGACCGTGTTGTTCCTCCACAGAACCTTAACTAGAGGAATTGTCTTGTTCCTCAGAACCTTGTCTTTTCTATCTAGGATCTGAACTGATAGCTCCTCATAAGACAAGTCTGTCTGTATCTCCAAATCCTCATAACCCAGCACATGGGTTGTGTCCGACACATACTTCCGAAGAATTGAGATGTGAAACACATCATGAACTCCTGATAATAATGGGGGCAAAGCCAATTGTAGGCTACCTGCCCGATCCTTTCTAGGATCTCAAAAGGTCCTACAAAGCTTGCCCTTCCTCCAAAACATTTTTACTCCCTGCAGTGGTGAAACTCACAGAAATACGTGGTCCCCTACCTGGAACTTCACGTTCATACACTTAGGGTCAGCGTAGCTTTTCTGTCTACTTTGTGAAGCGAGTATTCGAGCTCTGATCTTCTCAATAGCCTCATTAGTTGTAACGCCCTACTACCTTAGAGCCGTTACTAAGTGAGTTTAAAACAGAAATTGTGCATCTAATTGACTCAAGTGGTTTCTAAAACCAAAAGTGTGAATAAACCAGAGTTTAAGGCTGTACTCTTTGAAAATGTTTAGTTTCATTAAAAACGTTAATTATAAAACATCTGGGATCCCAAAATAAGGTTTACAAAATATTTACAACTCAAAATAGATTTACACTTGATCAGCTATCAAAAGAATGGTTAAATACAGCCATATACAAAATGCCCCCAACCAAAGCAGTCGGGCAGGCCGAACATGTACGCGCCGCCCCCACGCTCTCCATACTCATGGCCGGTTGACTGACTCCTTGCTTTTACCTGCCACACGGAGCACCCGTGAGCCGAAGCCCAGCAAGAAAACCCAAATAACACATAACATATGCAAAGTAAATAGCTGGCAATAATTCACTGATACATAAGAAAACCACCATAATAAACAAGTACGGCCATGCCGCTCCCAAGGCCTTACCAAAGCCTGGAGTTTCGGTTCTCACCGCGAGGATCACTCATGTATCCCTTGGGTCCCACCCTGAATATAAGCATCCCATGTGCTGTGTTACTTTCGGCCCACGGCCGCCCCGGCCTATGCCGTACCCGGCCTCTGCCGCTCGTTTCATCATAATAACACATATAGTACATTCAAAATAAACATTCACACACATCATGGTTCATTTAAGTTTAAGCATTTGCACGTAATACAATCCGGGGCCACGCCCTACAATCACACAGTGGGGCCATGCCCTAAACTCGGGTGTTACGGTTTTCTTACCTGTATCCCGTGCTTTCCAAAGTACCACGGTCACGAGCACGGTCCTTTAGCACGAGCCTCTCCGAAATCCTAGTCACAACACACATAAAACACTTTTAATACTAACCAAACCCAAAACCACTTCCCGGGACCAATCCCGCACTCTCGGGACCTCTAAAACCTTAAAACAACACCCCGGAGGCATCCCACGAACCCCCGGAGCTAAGACCTAAAATTGCCAAAAAGAGCTACCCTGAAAATTGCCTTGTGCCGCGGCACCACATCCTTGTGCCGCGGCACCCATCAGACAGAAGCTCCCTTGCCGCGGCACACAAAAACCCTGCCGCGGCACGCCTTCGCAGACCCAGAATTCTGGGTTTTTCCTGCAATTTTCCCCGAGCTTTAACCTCCCCAAATCATCCCAAACCAAAACCTAAACCCCAAAACTCAAATCCAAACCTCATATGAACAATCTAACACCTTATAAACACTAGAATCAAATCCAAAACATCAATACACACAAGATCCACTCCTTTGATTTCAAATTCAACAACCCAAATCAAAACCCATGAAAATCTTAACTCAAGCATTAAATTCCTCAACCAACACAGAAAACAAACTTAAATAAGCATAAAATCCTTACCTCAAGAGTAGAATCCACCCTAAAAGTTCCCTTGATCTCCTTCTAAGCTTCCCACTTCAGCCCCCTTTCTACACCTCTTCTTCTTTCTTCTTCTTTGCCCTAGCCTTTCTCTCCTCTTCTTTTCCTTCTCTTCTAATTTATCAAAGCCACAAGTGACCCAAATGCCCAAACCGTACCCCCTAAATCCCAGCTGCATAATGTCTATTTGCCTTGCCAAAAGACCAAATTACCCCTCCTTACTAATCCTTCTAAGCTAAACCTTCAAGGGTACTTAAGTCTTAACACTTTCATTTCAATTCTACCACTTCCTATCTTAAAACTTGTTACTCACAGCAGTTACAAATGGTTACCAAATTACCAATACTAATCACTCTTTCTAAACTCAACTTACAAGATTCCCGAAGTACCCCTGGGCTCCTCCCGAGCCGGGTACAACAACCCGTTGTGACTTTTAGACTAACTGGCTCACTAGGACCGTCCCGATGCGTGCATCCTGGTAAAACATCACACTCACATGGCACAATTCACATAGTATAATTATCACAGTTATGCCCTAACATGGCCAAGTTACAATCATGCTCATTTTAAGACAATCAGTTCTACATGCATACCGATTCACATAGTCATGCATCTCAAATAATCCAATAGTCATATAACGTGCAATAAATCATAATGATGCATTAAACTTAATAAATTCACACACAAAATCCCATCATGCCCTCCAGGCACACTACTCCAGGCCCTTAAGCCTTAACACTGAATTTGGGTCGTTACAACTATCCCCTCCTCATGAGAATTTCGTCCTCGAAATTTACCTGAACAACTCGGGATGCCGCTCCCGCATATCTGATTCCAGTTCCCATGTCGCCTCTTCGACCTTGCTGTTTCTCCACAATACTTTAACCAAGGGGATGGTCTTGCTCCTCAAGACCTTGTCCTTCCTATCAAGGATCTGAACAGGCTTTTCTTCGTATGATAAGTCCCGATCCAACTCCAAGTTCTCATAGCTCAACACATGAGTAGAGTCCGAAACATACTTCCGGAGCATGGACACATGAAACACGTCATGAACTCCTGATAAAGTTGGAGGCATTGCTAACCTATAAGCCACCTCCCCAATTCGTTCTAGAACCTCAAATGGGCCAACAAACCTGGGACTCAGCTTGCCCCGAACGCCAAATCGTTTTACTCCTCTCAGGGGTGAAACCCTAAGGAATACATGATCACCAACCTGAAATTCTACGCTCCTGCGTTTCTGATCTGAATAACTCTTCTGGCGACTCTGGGAGGCGAGCATACGAGCTCTAATTTTCTCAAGTGCCTCATTGGTCCTCTGAACCATCTCAAGACCTAAATACCTTCTCTCACCTGTCTCATCCCAGTGAATCGGTGATCTGCATTTTCTACCATACAACATCTCATACGGAGCCACTCCGATAGTCGCCTGATAACTGTTATTGTACGAAAACTCAATCAGAGGGAGGTACTTACTCCAAGATCCCTCAAAATCCAAGACACAAGCTCGTAACATGTCCTCCAGTATTTGAATTGTCCTCTCAGACTGTCCATCCGTCTGAGGATGATAAGCGGTACTAAACCGAAGCTGCGTGCCCATTGCCTTCTGCAGGCTCTTCCAAAACTTGGAAGTGAAAGTGGGGTCTCTGTCGGATACTATTGACCTCGGAGCCCCATGAAGTCGAACGATCTCCTTAACATAAAGCTCTGCATACTGCTCCACAGTATAAGTCGTCTTCACAGGTAAGAAGTGGGCGGACTTGGTATACCTGTCCACAATCACCCATACCGAGTCATGCTGACCCACGGTCTTTGGCAATCCTACCACAAAGTCCATGGCAATATCTTCCCATTTCCACTCGGGAATCCCAAGAGGCTGTAATAATCCTGCTGGCCTCTGGTGTTCCGCCTTAATCTGCTGACAGGTTAGGCATCTAGCCACATAGTCCACCACGTCCCTCTTCATGCCTGACCACCAATACAAAACCTTCAGGTCATGGTACATCTTCGTAGAACCTGGGTGCAAAGAGTAGGGAGTGGTATGAGACTCGTCCAAAATCTCTCGCCGAATGTCTGGATCAATCGGAACACAAATCCGTCCTTTGTACTTCAACAAACCCATCTCAGAAATAGAGAAGTCCTTAGCTGCTCCCGATAGGACGTTCTCTCTACGCTCAACTAACTGGGGGTCCTTTCCCTGTGCTTCCTTAATCCTCTCGAGGAGTGTTGACTGAAGAGTAATGTTGGCTAACCTCCCAACCACTAGCTCTATACCTGCTCTGGTCATCTCTCCTGCTAGTCTGTCAGATATTTGCCTCGAACTATACAACTGTCCTGGGCCCCTTCGGCTCAATGCATCGGCCACCACATTAGCCTTCCCAGGATGGTATAGGATATCACAATCGTAATCCTTTACCAGCTCAAGCCACCGTCTCTGGCGCATGTTCAAGTCCTTCTGGGTAAAGAAATACTTTAGACTCTTGTGATCAGTGTATATCTCACACCTCTCTCCATACAGATAGTGTCTCCAAATCTTAAGTGCGAATACCACTGCAGCTAATTCCAGGTCATGCGTGGGATACCTCTGCTCGTACTCCTTTAATTGCCTTGATGCGTACGCTATCACTTTCCCAGCCTGCATCAACACGCATC
This sequence comes from Humulus lupulus, assembly GCF_963169125.1. Lineage (NCBI taxonomy): Eukaryota > Viridiplantae > Streptophyta > Magnoliopsida > Rosales > Cannabaceae > Humulus > Humulus lupulus. The sequence continues at coordinate 22,582,901 of NC_084796.1, forward strand.
CCAGACCCTGTCTGGAAGCGTCACAGTAGACCACAAACTTCTCATTATCTGTTGGCAGGCTCAGCACTGGTGCAGTAATCAACCGCCGCTTCAGCTCTTTGAAGCTATTCTCGCATCGATCTGTCCACACAAACTTGGTCTTCTTCCTTGTCAATTCTGTCAACGGAGTAGCAATTCTGGAGAACCCCTCTACAAACCGCCGGTAGTAACCTGCTAGTCCAAGGAAACTTCTAACTTCAGGAACATTGCTGGGTCTAGGCCAAACCCTCACTGCTTCCGTCTTACTTGGGTCGACCAGTAACCCATCCTTACTGATAATATGGCCCAAAAATGAAACTTGCGATAACCAAAACTCGCACTTACTAAACTTGGCATATAGCTTATGCCCTCTTAACCGCTGCAACACTAGACGCAGATGATGCTCATGCTCTGTCTCTGTCTGGGAGTATACTAGGATATCATCAATAAACACAATCACAAACTTATCCAAGTAATCCTTAAAAATTCTGTTCATCAAATCCATAAATGCCGCCGGGGCATTGGTTAATCCAAAGGACATAACCAGAAATTCATAATGCCCATACCGAGTCCGAAATGCAGTCTTTGGTATGTCCTCATCTCTGATCCTCAATTGATAGTAGCCTGATCGGAGATCAATCTTCGAAAACACTATACTCCCTTGAAGCTGATCAAATAAATCGTCGATCCTAGGCAATGGATATTTGTTCTTGATGGTCAGCTTATTCAACTCCCTGTAATCGATGCACATCCTGAGCGATCCATCCTTTTTCTTAACAAATAAAACTGGAGCACCCCACGGCGAGAAACTCGGTCTGACAAACCCCAAATCAAGTAGTTCCTGCAGTTGAATCTTCAATTCCTTCAATTCTGCTGGAGCCATTCTGTAAGGTGCTTTGGATACTGGCTCTGCTCCCGGAGCTAACTCTATGACGAACTCGATCTCCCGCTGTGGCGGCAACCCCGGCAGATCTGCTGGAAACAAGTCTGGAAACTCGCAGACGACTCTGGTTTCATTCGGTCCCACTGCCGCCACCTTAGAGGAATCCACTATACTTGCTAGGAATCCTATGCAACCCTCTTGCATCAGGTCTCTAGCCTTTAGTGCCGAGATCACAGGTACCCGCGGTCCATCCACCGATCCCACGAACACAAAGGGTGCCTCGCCCTCCGGTTCAAAGGTCACCATTCGTCGCCTACAATCAATTGTTGCTCCATATCGCGTCAACCAATCCATCCCTAGTATTATGTCAAAATCGTCCATATCTAGTTCAATCAGGTCAACAAACAATTCTCTACCATCTACCACTACTGGTAAGGCTCTAACCCACCTCCTAGAGACTACCAGCTCTCCTGTAGGCAATACAGTCTGAAAACCCCTAGCATACAAAATACTAGGTCTACACAGCTGATCAATCACTCTAGCAGAAACAAATGAGTGCGTAGCACCAGAATCAATCAATGCAGTAAACAAGGATCCAGCGCTAAAAATCTGACCTGTGACCACTGATGGGCTGGCCTCTGCCTCAGTCTGAGTCAAGGTGAAGACCCTAGCAGGCGCGAGGCTGTCACCCTGCCTAGGCTCCTCCTTCTTAGCCTGCGGGCAATCTTTCTTCAAGTGGCTGGTGCTTCCACAAACAAAACATGCCCTGATGCCGGTACCCGCTCCAGAGGCGGACCGGCACTCGCCCTGATGCCGTCGCCTGCATCGAGGACACCATGGATAACTCCTCCAGTTGTCATTACCGCCCTGGCGGCCACCCACGGAACCGCGAACCCTCCTGTCGGAACCATAGGGAGTAAATGAGTCTGGTACTCTCCTCTTCTGCTCACTGGGGCCGCTGCCCCGACTAGGCCCAGAAGAAGAAGGCATTACCCTCCTGGTATCACGCCTAGCAGCGCTATCCTTCCAGATCTGATCCTCAGCCCTCTCAGCAGTGAGGGCCTTGTCTACCACTTGCGCATAGGTAGTCTCTGGAGCCATTGTAATACTCACGTCACGGGCGATCATTGCACCTAATCCCCGTACAAATCTGTCCCTTCTGGCCATATCAGTCGGCACAAGCTCTGGCGCAAACTTCGCCAATCTATCAAATACCAAGGCGTACTCAGTGACAGATAACCTGCCTTGAGTCAGACTGTTAAACTCATCCGCCTTCGCCGCTCGAACGGCTACGCTGTAGTATTTCTCGTTGAAAAGGCTCTTGAATTCCTCCCAGGTCATAATAGCAGTATCCCTTCGCTGCCCCACCACCTCCCACCATATTCGTGCATCATGTCTAAGCATATAACTGGCACAATCAACCCTATCCCTTCCTTCAACCCTCATGAAGTCCAGGATTACCGACATTGTACTCATCCACTGCTCAGCCTGCAGTGGGTCTGCTCCCCCCTCAAAGGTAGGAGGTTGTTGTTTTCTGAATCTTTCATATAGAGGTTCCAACCTGTTCCCAGTCACAGGTTGAACCGGAGCCGGTACCACACTAGGCGGTGGTGGTATCACAGTGGCCGGTGGAGGAGCTGGTTGCCTGTACTGACTAAGCTCATCCTCTGTTTTCTTCAACCTAGCCTCCATCTCTGCTAAAATCTGTTGCCAGTTCTGAGGAGCAGGTGGAGGGTCCTGCCCCTGGTTATCATCCTCGGCCTGAATGCCGCGGAGTCTCGATGATTGGCGAGGCATTGCAACTAAATGCCTGCAATCAATGACACCGCTCATTAGGCATGATAACAAGGTCCAATTTCCACCTCTCAATCTCAACAACAACCAAGATCAATCGACCAAAGTGCCATACAAATATCATGCAGCATACAACGGGCCTTGCCCTGGCATCATGCATATGTTATTTCAATGATCATGCTCATAATAATTTAGGCAGGCACACAAAGCATTAAACACATATTCATGAATATATCAACCGATCATACCAAACTACCCTGAGTCGAGCTTTTCAATGGCAGCGTGCGTACATGTTCGGTCGATCTCCAGAACCAATAAACCTTGGCTCGCTCTGATACCAAGTTGTAACGCCCTACTACCTTAGAGCCGTTACTAAGTGAGTTTAAAACAGAAATTGTGCATCTAATTGACTCAAGTGGTTTCTAAAACCAAAAGTGTGAATAAACCAGAGTTTAAGGCTGTACTCTTTGAAAATGTTTAGTTTCATTAAAAACGTTAATTATAAAACATCTGGGATCCCAAAATAAGGTTTACAAAATATTTACAACTCAAAATAGATTTACACTTGATCAGCTATCAAAAGAATGGTTAAATACAGCCATATACAAAATGCCCCCAACCAAAGCAGTCGGGCAGGCCGAACATGTACGCGCCGCCCCCACGCTCTCCATACTCATGGCCGGTTGACTGACTCCTTGCTTTTACCTGCCACACGGAGCACCCGTGAGCCGAAGCCCAGCAAGAAAACCCAAATAACACATAACATATGCAAAGTAAATAGCTGGCAATAATTCACTGATACATAAGAAAACCACCATAATAAACAAGTACGGCCATGCCGCTCCCAAGGCCTTACCAAAGCCTGGAGTTTCGGTTCTCACCGCGAGGATCACTCATGTATCCCTTGGGTCCCACCCTGAATATAAGCATCCCATGTGCTGTGTTACTTTCGGCCCACGGCCGCCCCGGCCTATGCCGTACCCGGCCTCTGCCGCTCGTTTCATCATAATAACACATATAGTACATTCAAAATAAACATTCACACACATCATGGTTCATTTAAGTTTAAGCATTTGCACGTAATACAATCCGGGGCCACGCCCTACAATCACACAGTGGGGCCATGCCCTAAACTCGGGTGTTACGGTTTTCTTACCTGTATCCCGTGCTTTCCAAAGTACCACGGTCACGAGCACGGTCCTTTAGCACGAGCCTCTCCGAAATCCTAGTCACAACACACATAAAACACTTTTAATACTAACCAAACCCAAAACCACTTCCCGGGACCAATCCCGCACTCTCGGGACCTCTAAAACCTTAAAACAACACCCCGGAGGCATCCCACGAACCCCCGGAGCTAAGACCTAAAATTGCCAAAAAGAGCTACCCTGAAAATTGCCTTGTGCCGCGGCACCACATCCTTGTGCCGCGGCACCCATCAGACAGAAGCTCCCTTGCCGCGGCACACAAAAACCCTGCCGCGGCACGCCTTCGCAGACCCAGAATTCTGGGTTTTTCCTGCAATTTTCCCCGAGCTTTAACCTCCCCAAATCATCCCAAACCAAAACCTAAACCCCAAAACTCAAATCCAAACCTCATATGAACAATCTAACACCTTATAAACACTAGAATCAAATCCAAAACATCAATACACACAAGATCCACTCCTTTGATTTCAAATTCAACAACCCAAATCAAAACCCATGAAAATCTTAACTCAAGCATTAAATTCCTCAACCAACACAGAAAACAAACTTAAATAAGCATAAAATCCTTACCTCAAGAGTAGAATCCACCCTAAAAGTTCCCTTGATCTCCTTCTAAGCTTCCCACTTCAGCCCCCTTTCTACACCTCTTCTTCTTTCTTCTTCTTTGCCCTAGCCTTTCTCTCCTCTTCTTTTCCTTCTCTTCTAATTTATCAAAGCCACAAGTGACCCAAATGCCCAAACCGTACCCCCTAAATCCCAGCTGCATAATGTCTATTTGCCTTGCCAAAAGACCAAATTACCCCTCCTTACTAATCCTTCTAAGCTAAACCTTCAAGGGTACTTAAGTCTTAACACTTTCATTTCAATTCTACCACTTCCTATCTTAAAACTTGTTACTCACAGCAGTTACAAATGGTTACCAAATTACCAATACTAATCACTCTTTCTAAACTCAACTTACAAGATTCCCGAAGTACCCCTGGGCTCCTCCCGAGCCGGGTACAACAACCCGTTGTGACTTTTAGACTAACTGGCTCACTAGGACCGTCCCGATGCGTGCATCCTGGTAAAACATCACACTCACATGGCACAATTCACATAGTATAATTATCACAGTTATGCCCTAACATGGCCAAGTTACAATCATGCTCATTTTAAGACAATCAGTTCTACATGCATACCGATTCACATAGTCATGCATCTCAAATAATCCAATAGTCATATAACGTGCAATAAATCATAATGATGCATTAAACTTAATAAATTCACACACAAAATCCCATCATGCCCTCCAGGCACACTACTCCAGGCCCTTAAGCCTTAACACTGAATTTGGGTCGTTACATTAGTCCTCTAGACCATCTTAGGACCCAAATACTTCCTCGCTCCCATTTCATCCCAATGAATGGGTGACCTACACTTCCTGCCATACAACATATCATATGGAGCTACTCTAATAATTGATTAATACCTCTTATTTTATGACACTCAATCAACGAAAGATACTTACTCTAGGACCACTTGAAATCTAGTACACATGCTCTAAGCATGTCTTCCAATATCTTAATCGTCTTCTTAGACTGTCGTTTGTCTGAGGATGATAAGCTGTACTGAACTTCAGCTGAGTCCCCATAGCCTTCTGTGGGCTTCCCCAAAACATGGAGGTAAAAATGGGATCCCGGTCCGACACTATAGATTTTGCAACCCTATGGAGACGTACAATCTCCCTCATGTACAGTTCTACGTATTGGTCCACAGTAAAGTTCGTTCTCACTGGTAAAAAATGAGCTGACTTGGTATATCTGTCTACAATCACCCATGCCGAGTGAGCTTCCCAAATCTTCTTTGTCGATGTAGTGTTTGTGTAGAGATCATAGAGACATCCGACAAAGCATTGAGTATGGGCCTCTACAAATGAGTTCATCCTCTTCCCTTTTCTTCGTTTCTTTGATAACATCTTGAGTATAATCATCCTTTGGGGGCTCCAAAGTCTTCAAATCGTTTTCAAAGATGTAGTACACCTCAAAGTTGTGAGGATAAACTAGATCTTGTCTTGCCATCTTACAAAATTTGAGCCATCGACTCTATCTAGTCTCACTAGATCTTGAGACATGAACTTAAGGGTTGAGATTGAGGAGCTTTCATCCATAGGTTTGGTTAGTAGAAAAACCTTAGCGATAGACAAAATTTGATACAAAACAAATGTTTGGAGATAGATATTTTTTATTGTTGGGGGTTAACGCTAATAACCTTGGTTTTGAATTACAATTCAAAGCAATAATCACAAGTAATCTAACTCTAATGGAAGATAATCACAAAGTACACAAACACAAATAAATGAGTGAAGAGTTGACCTTTCTTGAAGAAGAATCATCAAACATAAAAACACATGTCTGTTATTTTATGTGAACCACAAATGTTACAAGGCTTGACACAAATGAAGATTTGTTTTCCAAAAATCTTTATTCCTACACTTTTCCATGGAATTTCTTGAAGCTACAACAATGGAATGAGATTTGGAGTCACAAGCTTTGATCCTTCATGGAAGTCAAGATTTCTTGATGAAGATCTTGGAGAAAACTAGTAATCTTGAAAGCTAGAGAGAGAGAGATAGAGAAAGAGATTCTTTTAAAGAGAGATAGAGATGTGAGTGATCAAGTAACCAATTAACTCAAATGAACCCTTTTATTAGTATAGGCACCTCATTAGACTCAACCAAGGAGATTAGAGCATTTTAATTTGAATTTTGGAGCCAAAAACACGTCATTGTATGACTGCGTATGGATGGCCCAGGCGATGTGTCACCTGGTACTGGGGGATGCATCACCTGCCAGGCGATGCGTCGCCTCGTACCAGGTGACACGTCACCTGGTTGCTCTTTTCAAAGGTGAGCGATGCACCGCCTTTAGATAACTGATGCCTCTGAATGGACACTATAAAATTTGTCTCAAAACATCCCCAAATGCTCCCAAGATTTTTGGGTACTCTTGTATACTCAAAAGAAACACTTTGAACCCAAATAGATGATTTATAAATCCCTATACCAAAAGCCAATTTTCATATGTTGACTTTAGTGAAATCATTATGGTTTTGCACCTCTTCGTGCCTAACAAAATTGACCATATATTTAACAAATCATAACACCTACTTAGCAGTTTAGAGCAATAAGGCCTTGGAGCTCAAGAGTTGAGGCCTAGAAGAGAGGCAGTCTTATCTATAGAGCAAAGAACAAAGAAACAAGCTCCCATTATTTGTTAGACAATCATGTTCATGGAGGAAGATGAAAAACAAGGTTGTCTTCATCGTAACGATGCTTTGGTTGCTATAGTTTAACTCATCAACATGAAGGTCCATTGCTTGTGGAAAACCAAAGTTCGATTAAGGTCATATATAAGACTACGTTAGAAAAAATGGGACTTGGTGCTTGAAAGTTGCAACCTTGCACGACAACCATTTATGGATCATCTAGAGAAGAAGTTTCACATATGAGATCGATCAAGTTGGCACTCATAGTTGGAAAAGCTCATTGCCATGAAATAGCGACGATCTACCTTTGTAGTAGTTGATTGTACATCAACCTACAATGATATACTTAGAACTTTTCCTAATCCAACTGAGATTAGTGACAAGTCTTTGTAACATATCCCTAAAGAAGGTAAAGAAGTCTTGTCCTCAAGTGATGGTGGTACTTGAGGAAATGTTAGATGAGGTAGTCAATGAGGTTGATGAAATAATTGAGAAGGAAGAAGTCGTTTGAATCCTCATTTGTTGTAATTTTTAAAGAAGTACATGGTAGATAGTGTACAAGTGTATTGTATTTATGGTGCGAGGAAAATTTTTGTGTTTAGATGAGATTTTGGAATTGCCTGGGATAAAGGCTTTTTGTAATTCTGATTTGGAGCTCTGGTGCAAGTGTGTTTAAAGATTATATTCCTTATCTTATTTCATAGTGCATATGTGCAGTTATGAATTCCTCAAGTGGAGTTTATAGAGAAATGTAAACTCATATTGAGTCGAACATCTATTCATTTTTGTGCATGATAATTATAGTTAATTAATTAATATTTAATTTTTGAAACACATATTAGTTAATTAATCAATATGATAATATATAATTTATGAAATTAAATATTGTTATACCTGTTTTTGGAGTGTCACTACCCAGCGGCCTAGATCATGCATAAGGCCTAGTCACTTGTAACTTTGTATAATTTTTGGGCCAAGCCCAATAGCTTAAGCCCACACCTAAATGTAACTTTAACTCCTTAATAAAATAAGAGCAGTAGGGGCCAAAACAAGGGGAAATAACCTTGTACAGGTTGAGTTGTCCATCTTCAAAAGAGCGAAATAACTAAAAGCTAAAGACAAATGTAATCCATGACTTGCAAGATCAATGATAGTGACTAAGTGGATGTACGCCATCTTTTTGGGGTTGAACCACTATAAAACTCTATATCTATCCATTGATTCAGGGCACTAGATACATCTCATATACTTTATTTAACTCTCACAAATCTTCTCAATATTATTCTTTGGGTGTTAGACGAGTTAATGAAAAAATGAGTCAACATTTTGGTGCTTTCGTTGAGAGTTGAACACAAGGAAAGAGACATTGGTGTCATTGGAATTCACCCCAACAACAAGCTATCCCAAACCATCTCTGTTCGACAATATTTTAGACATATTACTAAAGTAGCTAGCAGATCCACATGTCTAGGATCACCTAGGATTGCCTAAAGGGAGCAGTTGCTTTGGAGCATTTCCTCTTGCTTGGTTCCTGAAGGTCCTAGGAACCTGAAGGATTCCTCTTGCTTGGATCCTAGAGGACCTCGGACTTGAAGTTCCTTAGGCTTGGAGGACCTCAGACCAGGAGGACTTCGGAACTTGGAGCATTCCTCCTGCTTGGTTCCTAGAGGTCCTAGGACCTGGAGCATTGCTCCTGCTTGGCTCTTGGAGGACCTCGAGACCTAGGGAACTCAACAAGAGGAGCCTATATGGGGCACCTTAGAGTAGACCTAGTGTCACTAAGACTCGGGCACAAATCAAAAGTTGCCTAAACTTGGGCATACAAGCCCTGAGCTACCTAGGCTTAGGCACAAGTTCCTCAAACCTGGAGGACCTCAGGCCTGGAAAACCTTAGCCCTAGAGGACCTCGGCCTTGTAGGACCTCAAGCCAGGAGCTCGGCCCTAGAGGACCTCAGACTTGGAAGACCTCAGGCCTAAATGACCTTGAGACCTAGAGAACACAATAAGAGAAGTATATATGGGACACCTTAGAGTAAACCTAGTGTCACTAAGCTTCCGAGAAGCCTTGAGTCACCTAGACTCGAGCACAGTCCCAAGTTGCCTAAACTTGGGCATACAAGCTTCAAGTCGCCTAGACTCGGGCAAACGTTCCTTGGGCTTGGAGGACCTCAGCCCCGGAGGACCATGTCCCTATAGGACCTCAGGCTTGAAGGACCTCGGCCCTATAGGACCTCAAACCTGGAAGACCTGAAGCCTGGAGGACCTCGAGACCTAGGGAACTCAATATGAAGAGCCTAGATGGAGTACCCTAGAGTAAACCTAGTGTCACTAAGCTTCCTAGAAGACCCAATTTTCCAAAACTCGGGCATAAGTCTTAAGTTGCCTAAAATTGGGCATACAAGGACCGAGTTGCCTAGACTTGGGCACAAGTTCCTCTGCCCTAGAAGACCTCGGATTTGGAGGAACTAAAACCTGGAGGACCTCGGCCTTGGAGGACCTCAGACCTGGAAGACTTCAAGCCTTGGAGGACCTCGAGCACAAGGGAACTCAATAACAGGAACGTATATGGAGAACCTTAGAGTCAACTTAATGTCACTAAGCTTTCAAGAAGCCCTGAGTTGCCTAGACTCGGGCACAAGTTGATCGGACCTGTAGGACCTCAAAACCTGGAGCATTCATCTTGCTTGGTTCCTTGAGGTCCTAGGAACTTGAAGCATTTATCTTGCTCTATCTTGGAGGACCTCAAAAGCTGAAGCATTCATCTTGCTCAATTCCTTGAGGTCTTTGGACCCTGGAGAATTTATCTAGCTCAGTCTTGGAGGACCTCAAAATCTGAAGCATTCATCTTGCTCGATTCCTTGAGGTTTTTCAACCCTAGAACATTTATCTTGCTTAGTCCTGGAGGACCTTGGAACCTAAATCATTCATCTTGATTTGTTCCTTGAGGTCCTAAGAACCATGGGCATTTATCTAGCTCGGTCCCGGGGGACCTCAAAACCTAAAGCATTCATCTTACTCGGTTCCTTGAGGTCTTTGGACCTTGGAGCACTTATCTTGCTCAGTCCTGAAGGACCTTGAAACCTGAAGCATTTATCTTGCTTGGTTCCTTGAGGTCCTAGGATCCTAAATTATTCATCTCACTTAGTTCTTTGAGGGTTTTGGACCCTGGAGCATTTATCTTGATTGGTCTTGAAGGACCTCGAAACCTAGAGCATTCATCTTGCTTGGTTCCTTGAGGTCCTAGAAACCTAGAGCATTTATCTTGCTTGGTCTTGAAGGACCTCAAAACCTGGAGCATTCATCTTGCTTGATTCCTTGAGGTCCTAGAAACATGGAGCATTTATCTTGCTCGGTCCTGGAGGACCTTGGAATCTAGAGCATTCATCTTGCTTGGTTCCTTGAGGTCCTAGGAACTTGTATCATTTATCTTGCTCGGTCCTTGAGGACCTTGGAACCTGGAGCATTCATCTTTCTTGGTTCCTTGAGGTCCTAGGAACAGTGAGCATTCATATTTCTTTGTTCCTTGAAGTCTTAGGAACTTGGAGCATTCACCTTGCTTGGTTCCTGAGGTTCTATAAACTTGGAGCATTGGTTCCTTGAGGTTCTATAAACTTGGAGCATTCATCATGCTTGGTTCCTGGAGGACCTAGGAACCTAGATTATTTCTTCTTGTCTTAGATTCCACTCACTCAAATTTCCCATCATACCCAGGTTCTCCGGTCCTTGAGTCACTTGTATCTTCAAGCATAAAATTTGGTTAAGGTCTTTGAGAAACTCAAATCTTTTTACTGTCACTATTTGCCACACTCAGATCTGAAGCATCTCAAATGGCCTACAAGAAAACTTGTTAGGATATACGCACCGGAATCACTATTAAAAGATCGGCGAAGTCAATTAATGATACGTCCAAGGCCTAAAGATCTGGTCCTTTTGTAGAGAAACCTGAAGAGAGTTCACGTGATAAGTCAGCCTTATGCAAACATGAGGACTGAGTTGGGGGGAAATTGTTATACCCATTTTTGGAGTGTCACTATCTAGCGACCGAGATCATACCTAAAGCCTAGTCACTTGTAACTTTGTATAATTTTTGGGCCAACCCCAATAGCTTAAGCCCACACCTAAATGTAACCTTAACTCCTTAATAAAAGTAAGAGGAGTAGGGGCCAAAAAGGGGGGCAATAGCCTTGTACAGAGAGAGATCTCCATCATCAAACGAGCAAAATAGTTAAAAGCTAAAGACAAATGTAATCCCCAGCTTGCAAGATCAATGACAGTGACTAAGTGTACATAAGCCATCTTTTTGGGGCTGAACCATTATAAAACTCCCTCTCCATCCATTGTTCAGGGCACTAGTTACATCTCATATACTTCATTTAGCTCTTACAAATCTTCTCAATATTATTCTTTGGGTGTTAGACAAGTTAACAAAAAAAAAAAATAAAAGAGTTAACAAATATAATGTTGAATTTTGTCAAAAAAAATAATATAATGTTGAATTGTTATAAGATAATAATTTAAAAAGTAATTGGGTTTGTATTTTATTTTTCTTCTATTTTGTTTTTATTTTCCCCATTACTTGCGCTTTATATGTGAAGTGTTGTGTATATTTCATTGTGATAGGTGAAATTGGTAGTGTTTTGTATTGTGATAAGTGACACATGGCACATTTTAATGGGAATGAAGACTCCACGTAAGCTAATTAAGTTTCTTGGAGCCTATTCTGGGCTCCACGGGAGGTAAGCTCATCCTTCAACTTTAGTTCACCACCACCAGAGGAGTACTTCCTCCTAGAAGTGTCACATCTCGAGGACCATGCTTTGAGATGGTGCTCACAGTCTCCCTACCAGACCTTCTCCTCAACTCACTTCCTCCGGGTATACGAGGACCTTCCTCTAGCATAGAAGAATGGTAGATAGGTGTCAAGCACAGTGACCCTGGACCACAGACAACTTTTTGGCACCCTTTGTCACATGGATCGTGGTATCGAATCCGTACAAACAGAAAAATGGATACACCACAGCGTCTTCTGATATTGGAAAATTTACAGCTACCAATCTGAGAGCGTCAGAGACGTTTCCCCCAACAAAATAGTGGGCTGACATTCCTCACAATGGGCCCACAAAAATACGTTGGAGCCCACCAGCTTGTTTGTCACAAGAATGTTCATTTATTATGTAATAATGCCCCATTAAGGGAGAATAATTGTAGTTAGCTCCAATTAATGAACTTAATTTCCTCAGAAGACTATATATAGGGCTAGAGCATACATTGTAAAGGATCCCAATTTCTAGTTTCAGAGTGAGCCTATATGCTGCCTGAAATCCCCAAGAGATCTTGAGCTTTGCAAGTTCTTAACATCCTTATACAAGTGACTCGTGGACTAGGGTTGATTCATAACCTGAATCACGTAAAAATTTGTGTTCAATGTTCTTTTCTTTAAGATTTCTTTTATTTAGTTGTTAGCAAAAATGCTAATCAACATTTTGGCGCTTTTATTGAGAGCTTGAAGAAAACAATGAGTTGTAGTAATGGTACACACATGTCAAACTCTTCCTGAAGATGACCTCTCTGCCATCGTGGGAGGAGGACCTAGCCAGCCACCTCCACCAACTGTTCCAGAGGTGGTTGATAATGAAGCCTACGACAGAGATGACGAATTTTCAAATTACTCCCTCTCATTTCACTCCGAAGAGCCTCCAGAAGTTTCAGTGCTGAAAAAGAAAGTAACCTGTCAAAGACGCGAGATAGAGGCACAAAATCACAATATCGTCACCTTAAAAGAGGTGGTAAATGTTATGAGTGTCACACTGGAAGCCCAAGGGCTCCAGGTGAATCTCCACGCTGAAGAACCACCTATGCAGCCAGCTAGTGTGCCACCTGCACGACTAGTTGACATGCCACAAGAGCTGCCAGCTAAAGTTCCACTTGTACACCCAGTTGGTGTACATCTAGCACATCCAGTCCCTTCTGTGAGAGAATGACCTAAGGCTCAACACAAAAGGAAAAGGTCACGATGGGCTTCCGAGCCTCTTGACCTCCCGAGGAGGGCACGAGACCATGTAGAGTTTCGCAGAGTCAAAAGAGACAACCAAGCCCATGGTTCCCGAGGAGCCTAGGGCGTCGTGTCTAGGCATGCTACAACAGACCGTGTTATGCCTAGGGGATGAGAACCCTTTGAGTCCTAGTAGCCTCGTGGAAACCCAATGCTAAGAGCAAATAGGAGGGAAGTCCCCATGAATTGAGAACAGCGAATCAACATCTCGGTGAACAATGACTATGTTGAATCTAAAGGGGAAACAATAGTGGGATTCCCCAAGAGTGGTTTCCATAGGTGCGCGCAACCTGACCTATGAGATAATGTTAATGCTCGCAAGAATAGGGTTAGGCATGAGGACCTCCACGAGAGATACCCTAAACTGAACCGCCGAGACAACCTCAATGCTCGGAAGAATGAAGCAATGCCTGACTAGGGACATACCCAGCACATAGTGCTAATAATGACCCTCTCCGTGCAGAGTTGGAGAGTTTGAAGAAGATAATATTGAAGATGGCTAAGAAGTAGGGCCTGTTAGGAACGGTTCCTAGTGCGCAGTGGAAATTGCGGTAATGGTACAACAAAAAGTTTCATATAAACAATCTTTATATGAGGATCCTTTAATATGCAACATGTTAATCGATATATAATATGAATATGAAAAATAATACGAAACGATTTACCTCTTCTAGCCTATCAAGAATCCTTAAATTTTTTCATATATGTTTCGATCTCCTATCCTTGCTATAGTACTCACACCTAGATCTTCCAAGACGTTCTCTACACCTCAAGATGTGGGTGGGCACATAGAGAACAAGGATCATTTTTGTGAATCAAAAGTATTCTCAACACATGAGACTTTTGATTATAGGCTAGAAAGAAAAAGGTTTTTGCTTTGTGAAAAAGATGATAGTTTTTCTTCTATATAAAAACTTTATCAGACTTGTTGTTTCTATTTTTTATCATATAGAATATATAGGCATTATTACCATAATAATAATTAAGAAAATCAATCATCTTTTATAATAATAATAATAATAATAATAGACAAAAATCTAACATTCCATTTAAAAACTCCTTTTAAAATGTTTAGTTAATTAATTAAAAATAAAAATAAAAAATTAATATATGATAATATCATATGTGCCACACGCATAGAGCAGTCCAAGCCCTATGCGTGTGGTCTATCCCTAAAAAATGAGATTTTGATTTTTTCATGTTTTTTATTTATTTTAATTAATTAAAAATTAGATATCCAAATAATGTATCATCTTTTATAGGAAAAAGATAATAACTTAAATTTCAAAATTCAAAATTTGAATTTCCATTATTATCTTATTATTAATTAAATAAATATAATAATCAAAACAAATTTTGACTATCAGTCACTTAAATAAAATAATTGATTAAAATCAATTTCTTTTATTTCTACACAATTTTGAAATTGCACAAATGCAATAATAAATTGTGCAACTTCAATTATCACATAATTGAACATTTATCTTGAAGAATAAATATTCTCTCAAATAGCTCATTCACAGTTTGACTCTTGTATCAACTCTTACCTTGATTAGTGTTGATAGAGCTACTTTGGGGACCTATGGACACATAATTCCAAGCTCCAATAAATAAAAGATTATTAACAAAAACTCTTTGATTCAATAATCATATTTATTAATCTCATGATTATTCCACTATAAATATGAGACTACACTCTTGAGAATTAAAGGCATATATTAACTGAGTACTTTATTGTAACCATAAAGTGTCCATTGATATAATCATTACATACAAATTAATCCTCTATTGATGATTCATAATTAAATGAGAATAAAATAACAGTTTTCCCTTTTAATTGTATCTTGATTCCTAATGTACCATTGACTTTACTAGTGAAGGTTAATTCATAATCTGATTACGAATTTGACGTCAATAACCTTTTCAGTTCCAAAAGTCAACCCAATAGGAAACCATCATTTAATCTATAAGAAGGTATAGATTCCATATATGTTAAGCTATGTCACCAGACATATACATCATTGAGTCCCCAAAATAATAGTTTTTAGCCTGATAAATCTGACAAACTGTAACACATGAATCAAAGGATCAAGTGACATATATAGGAGTTCATAGTAACTTTAGGATTAAGATCAGCTTGTATATGATCATCAGTTGATGTGTTTTATAATACTACAAAACGGTATTTAAACAAGTATTATTAAATCACATCTGGTCCAGTTCTACACACTCTCAACATGCAAAGTACCTCCACTTAAGTGCCCTACTACACTAGTAACCTGAATCTAGGTCACATGTATTCATAATACCAGTGGACCGTACTAGCAGTAATTAATATAAAGATTCTATAACTTTATTTTACTGCAAACTATTTAAGTTCATTATCTCATTCTCGATCCTCTCGTACCAATATGAGATTAAGACCACATAGATGAACTTGAGAATTTTCCGATATTTACCTAATATTATTAGCAATATTATAGCACATAAGCTACATATATACAATAATTCAATTCATTTGTTTATTTCATTAAAACCATTGTCTACTACAATTTATTTAAGGGAACAATCCCCAACAGGGCCATGATTTAGAATCCAAGGAAAATGAAGGAGAACCATGTGCCCCACACATTGTTGAAGCCCCATTGCCCCGAGGATTGAAAATGCCAGACATTACTCCTTACAATGGGACGACGCACCTGTCCGACCACCTGTGTAAATTCAATAGATTAATGTCCGTGCACCGCGTCTATGAAGACACAAGATGCCAATGCTTCCTGTTAACCTTGATAGGAGCAGCCGATGAGTGGTTAAAGAAGCCCCAACCATGTTCCATCTACTCTTGGCACCAACTGTCCTCCGAGTTCCGAAGGCAGTTTTAGCTGCTCTAAGGTTTTCTTTGTGGTTAATGCCTTGGAAAACATTAAGAAATGGCCATTTGAGACCCTTAAAGCATAAATTAAGCGATTTAAGGAGGAAGCTGTCAGGACCAAGAGGGTCGAGGGCAGTCAGTAGCTTATGGCCCTACAAGCTGGTATCCGACCAGGTTCTCCCCTACGAGACGACATGCAAAGACATGGATGCCACTTGCTCGATGACTTCATTCGTCAGACCCAAGAGTACATTCACTAAGAAGATGCCCAGATTGGAGATTTTGGAGGACCAATCTCCATTCCATCTCCCACTATTCTGGTGGCCACTACGCCCAATTCTTATTTCTCCCTATACACTCTAGCATAGACAAGTGTGCTGAGTGCTCCACCATACAACCTCAATGCTCCACAAGACGACTACAGCGTGATGCCCACCGGGTATGGAGCAGCTCCCACTGGATTCAACGCTTATTAGCCTGCTTTGAATTCTGGAGCAGCAGCTCCCACCCAGTCAACAACTCTTAGCAAAGGCCCAAGTGGGAGCAAGCATGGAGGAAAGGGCAAATGGGTTAAGAAACCGAAAAGAGTTGGTGCTCTCGACAAGAATAACATTCCCCAATACTCTAAGTACACCGATCTAGTCTATACTCGGGAGAATATATTTATGGCTACGGATCGACAGATCCACTACCAGATGTCGCAGCCCATTCGAAGAGAGAGGGAGAAGAGAGATGCCAGAAAATTTATTAATTACCACAATGACATTGGTCACAACACCAATGAATGCTGGAAATTACGGGATGGGATTGAGATCCTCATCAAAATGTGGTATCTTCGCCACTATACTAGGGTGGAGCACACCCTGCACAAGTTCCACAAGGAGCTCCACCTCCAAATCATTTGAGGGCACCTCCCCATAATCAAGACCAAGCACTAGCTACCCCACAGCCGATGGTCCATGGATCTCCTTTCATGAACAGATGAGTAGGGACCATCTTAGGAGGACCCCACCAAGGGGGTACATCGAGAAGTTCGCATAACAGATATGTTCGGGCTTTCAACCATAATGATGAGGTTTATGCACTCGTCCAGCTCCCAGCACAAATGCCTCGGATAAGGGATCAGATAATTCCCTTCTCTGAGGACAATGCTCAGAGAGTGCATTTCCCCCACCACGATACTTTGGTAATCAAGTGTAGAGTCCAAAGAACTTTACTTAGCTAGTTAGATAGTAGTATTATAGTAATAGTAGTATTATTATTATGACTGTGGATTTTTGGTTCAGACTGGGATTTATTTGGACACTCATAGTAACACTTGTAGATTTTCTAAGTTTAACCTATAGTTTAAGAATATTAATTTTAACCTAAGGTTTGATTAATATGACTGATATTGAGGGTAATATTTATTATATTATAAGGTTTAGATAAGACCCAATAAGATAATAGCACATGTCATGTGTATGTTTAATAATGATTAAGTATTTTGAGGATTAAATTTATTAAGGTTAAAATTTGAATATCCTAGGGTTAGTTAGCAGCTTTGAAAACGTTAGAGGGCATAGTCAAGGCTGTTTACTCAATTCAAATTAAGCTAAAAATGTGTAATTTCGTGTTTAAATATTTAGCGTATGCCGATATATCGCAGCTATAGGGGGTGATATATCGCACCACGGAAAAAAAAAAACGTCGCACGATTGCCTCGGGTATACTGGCCCAGGCGATATATCGCCTACAAGGGGCGATATATCGCCTCCTTCAGAGCATTTTGAAACTTTTTGAAAATGTTCTCCATTCAAATATTCAACCTCTTGATAAGTCCAGCATCTTTCTGAATGAGTCTTCAGCCTCTGCTGAACGATAATTCAAATAATTTTCACTTAAAAAGCCATTATTTTTATTCAAGTTAAATGAAGATCTTTTCATTCCTAAACTCTATAAATAGGACCTAGTGTCCAGCCATTTATTCATTTTTCAAGCTAAGTTCAGAGGCTGCAAGTTGCTAGGTTATTGTGAGAGTTAAACACTTGGGTTGGGGATCATAAGCTTGATCACTATAAGCCTACCAAACACTTGGGGAAGCAAGGTTTATTCACATTTCGGTTCAAGGTTTAGATTGATCAAATAAGTCTTCAAGGTATTTCCAAAACTCTAGTCCATTTCTGTATTGTTTTCTTTGAAATTCTTGTAGTCTTCTACTCAGCATTCTAACCTTATTCTTTATTCTTGGTTAGGAAATCTAAGTTCTTGAGTGTTATCCCCAAAAATGGAGATTGATGACGTGGCAATAGAGGTGACAAATGGCAGTACATGGTCCATAAAAGACACATTAAATAGTCAATAAATACATTGACTCCTCAGAGTTGTGATAAAGTGACCCGGTAGATTGGTGAAAAGTTTGGACTGCTTGAAAGATGTCATAACCAAGCCAAGTACATCCTAGGAGAGCTAAGGAGAGTGCATCCTAGGAGACCCCAAGAGAGTGGTCCTAGGAGACCCCAAGGATGTGGTCCGAGGAGAGCCCAAGGGACTTTGGTCCGAGGAGAACCCAAGAGAGTGGTCCTAGGAGACCCCAAGAGGGTGGTCCTAGGAGACCCCAAGGATGTGTTCCGAGGAGAGCCCAAGAATTTGGTCTTTATACATATGTCCAACAAGTGCATGGTTGCCCAAATAAAAGAGTGCCATGTTAGAGGAGAGATATGGCATGCTAGAGGAGAGTGCCATGTTAGAGTAGAGGAGTGCATGTCCTACCACCATGCACTTGTCCGACCCACAAAAACATGTCCTACCACCATGCACATGTCCGACCAGCACTTGCATGGGTGGTCAGTAGGAGGTGGATCAAATAGCTAGAGGAGGACTAAGTCAAGATTCCCAGAAACAACTTCAACAAGATATGCGGGAATCTCTCATTCTTCCCACAAATGGGGGATTTGTTACATTTTGAATATTTTTTGTAATTTAAATGTAATAAATATAATAAAATATCATGGTTCTAGGGGATACCATATATATGCCCCTAAGCCTATAAATAGAGGGCTTATGGGATTAGAGAGGGGATTCTTCTGCTTCTTCTTTCTAGAGAGAGAAAATTTGGGTCTGAGTATTCTAGAGAGAGAAAGTGCTGATATTTGAAAGGATTCTTCTATTTTTGCAATCTGCACTGAAGAAACTCAGTTGGCTCAGTCCATCTGATCTTGAGTACAAATCTATAATCACAACTCTAAGTGGATTAGGCTATTACCAACATATTGGGGCTGAACCACTATAAAAATCTTGTGTGTTATTTACTTTTCTTGTTTGAACTGTCTGTGTTATTTAAATTCTCTTGAAGGTTTGTCGTATTTGACGTTCTCACGTCGTTGGCTAAAAACACAGTCAACATTGAGCATAAGGATTTTGGTAAGTATATTCTTGATGGTATAGCTCTTTCTTCACTTTCATCCCTTTTCTTCAATATACTCACACTGTTATAAATGGTTTTTAGGAGTGTTCCAAGGTCCCAAACCTGTTCTCATATCCCGGTAATTTTGGTAAGGAAAATAGGATATGATTTATGTGTTATATGATTTTATATGTTATCTTATGATTTTATGTTATGTAATATGCTATGCTAAGTATGTTTGTAGACTTGGACATATGACCTATACAACTAACAAGCCCCAAATAGATTATGGGCATATGACTTGCTTAGCTAGCAAGCCCCACTAATCTAATGGGCATATGACTTGTTTAGTTTATGGGACCCCAAGTAATAATGGCCATTATAGTATGCATGTGACATAAGTGTTATGATATGTTTTATGTTTCTTTATGAAATTTATGTATATGGTTTATGTGTTAGATTTTCCTTGCTGGGCATTAGGCTCACTCCTTTTTGTTTATATGTGTCGGAAAATAGCTTTAGTGGCGGGAAAGGTTCTTGGTAGTTTTGGGCATGTGTATTGAGGCGGAATGGATTCAAAGAGCCGAGAGTTTTGATTCGAGGATGAAGTCTTTATTTATGTTTTTATGTGTATTTTTCCGCACTTATTTATGTAATCTCTTTTAATTACAATTATGTTATGTTTTGATTTTAAAACAATGGGATCCCATATCCTAGCTTAAATTTTATGTAAGTTTAACATTTGTTTTTACAAGTTTTAATAAAGTTATGATCTTTTCACTTGTAAGTTCTGTTAAGGATTAGGGTCTATGTGTAGTTTTCATTAATGGTCCAAAGTCTAGAGTAGTTGGGTCATTACAGTTGGTATCAGAGAAACGGTTCCTTCGCATGAAGTTCTCCTCGATACACACACTCAAAAGCTCCGAATCTGACCGCCAAGTAAGTATTTAAGTTATAGTTACTTTGCTTATGTGTATAGCTAACAATTTTCAGTATTTATGTTTTCAGTTAAGTATGAATGGAGCATTAACTTATGAGGATATCCGAGCCATTAAGGCTTTAAAGAGAATAAGAGAACCAAGAAACACCATAGGAACACTAGAGAGAATCACTCGAAGATTGCTTTTGTTCCACCGAGAGATAGGTCACCTTCAAGAAACTATGCAAATCATGATGAGAGCAACGGAGCAGTATGTTTTAATAATTAGACTATTTAGAGATTTCCATCCCGTAATTGAAGCCTTAGAGGAAATATGGGAAACAATGGATGATGAGGATGAACTACCAGCAACAATGTGATATTACTTTCTTCTAATTAGGTTCACTTCAAAATCCGAATTTCAGTTTACCAATGAGCAAAAACATGGGATTTTCACAAACCTTCCTAGAGGACATTTTGATGCACATGACAATGAGGATTATGAAGAATTGGATGATGATATGCTAGATGAAGGATCGGATGTAGAAGATCCGGATTTTTAGAATAGTAGTTTTCATTGTTTGTTTTATTTATTTCTTTATTTTATGGTTGTAATAAGTGAAAAACTATTTTTCCAAATGAATATCATGTTATTTTATTATCATGTATGAGTTTGATTTTATTTTCTCAATCATAATAAATAATAAATAAAATGAATAATGACTAAGTTCGGTGAGGGTGGATACAAATCAATGAACCAAGTTTCCTTATTGAGAGTTAGGGGGCCATAGTAGTGGGAAAGATTTTACTGATCCCAGCCCTCCCTCAATATGGTTAACTTTGGAACAAAGATGAGTGTCGAGCCTGAGAATTAAGTCATATAGGATAATTAGAAACAGACTTAGAAAATAAAGATTGCTTGTTTTTCTAAGTATAGAAACCCACTCTAAATAATAAATAAAGACTTATATAATTTTTCAAAAGAATTTATAATAAATAGGTCCGAGATATGTTTATTTTAGAATAGGTTTTTGCCTTAGAGCCTATTAGGTAAAGTTCTAACATGCTTTTTTCAACTGTTAGAACTCTGCTACAATGTTGTTCCAAAGATCTGTACGCACCAACGGAAATGCATCCAACGCTGTTCCAGCGAACAATGACGCCCCTCCAGTTTGCAGAAGGGGAGTGCGTGCTACTGCTAGCTGTAACGCGCTAGTACCGCCAGCTGACAACACTGCGGAGATCTCCAGACCGCGACAACAAGTCGAGGAACTTTTGCAGCAACAACGCCAACAGGCTCAGACTCGGACACAGCCTCAGCCTCCACCACAGGCGTAGCCACAATAAATGGCCTCAGCACCCCAACAAGTTGGTCCATATGGGGGATGGCCAGTGGCGAATTACGCGCCATATCTAGTACAACACATGGAGCCAGTGTATGAGAGGTTCTGCAAACAGCATGCTCCAAACTTCGAAGGGACTACAGACCCCTTTGAGGCAGAAGAGTGGCTAAGGAATGTGGAGCCAATTCTGATGCACATGAATCTCAGTAATGCGGACCGCATATCCTACGTCTCGTCATTGCTCAAGAAGGATGCCAGGATATAGTGGGATTTGGTCCAGCAATCGCATGATGTTGCCACCATGACATGGACTCGATTTGTGGAGATCTTCCACAAGAAGTACTACAATTCGGTTGTACTCGCTTCAAGAGTCGAGGAGTTTGCCAACTTGAAGCAAGGAAATTTATCAGTGGCAGAGTATGCTCGTCAGTTTGACCGCTTAGCTAAGTTCGCATCTAAGATGGTTCCAACCGATTTTTTGAGGGTAAACAAGTTTGTTAGAGGACTTCGCCTGAAGATAGAGATGGGGGTTAAGCTAGTAAACCCAGGGAATACTACATATGCCGATGTTCTTGAGGCGGCAATAGAAGTAGAGAGGTTGCAGGCTAATGTAAGTAAAGAGGAAGCCAGTAAGCCTGAACCTAGACAGTAGAATCAACCTCACACCAGTCGGAACAACAACCATAATGGCAACAATCAGTTCGACAACAACAGTAATAGCCAGAAAAGACGGCATCCGGATAACAAGCAATTCGACAGCGATAAGAGGGCACAGATGAATAATGGGGGAAATAGGCCGGGTTAGGTAGAATACCCACCATGTGCTAAGTTTCAGAAGAAGCATCCTGGAGAATGCCGCACAAACACCAAGGAATGTTTTAACTGTCGTCAGGAAGGGCATCAGAAAAGAGATTGTCCCCAGCGCAAGCCAGAAGGAAAGAAAGACGACAAAATGGTTCCTGCTAGGATTTTTACCTTAACCCAAGGAGAGGCTGATGCTAGCAATAAGGTGGTCACAGGTCAGGTTTCTATCCTCAATAACTTATGTTCTGTATTATTTGATTCGGGAGCCACTCATTCGTATATCTCGTTAGGAATGATAGAAAAACTAGACAAACCTTATGAAAGATTTAGAACTAGGTTTGTAACCGAGTTGCCTTCGGGCAAAGTAGTTCTATCATCACGGATAGTACGAGGCGTACCGATCAAGATTGAGGACATAGAACTAGAAGGAGACTTGATAGAACTAGTGATCAAGGACTTCGACGTAATACTAGGCATGGATTGGCTAGCATGGCATGGTGCAACCATCGACTATAAACACAAGAAGGTGATGTTCGAGACCCCTGACGGCCAAAGACTATGCTTCATGGGACAAGCTTCAGGATTACACACCCCGTTAGTATCATCTCTCAAAGCTCAGAGAATGATGGAGAAAGGATGTCAACCGTTCTTAGCCAGCATCACAAATGTGGAAAGGGAGACACCACTTAAGGTTGGAGATGTCCGTGTTATACGAGAATTTCCAGAGGTATTTCCCAATGACTTGCCAGGATTGCCGCCAACTCGGGAAATAGACTTCACAATAGAATTAGTACCAGGCATCGAGCCTGTCTCTAAGGCACCATACCGGATGGCACCCACGGAACTCAAGGAGTTAAAGACGCAGTTACAAGAACTCCTAGACTTAGGTTTTATTAGGCTGAGCCATTCGCCATGGGGAGCTCCGGTGCTATTCGTGAATAAGAAGGATAGAAGAATGCGGATGTGTATAGACTATCGCGAGCTGAACAAGGTAACAATTAAGAACAAGTACCCGCTACCTCGGATCGACGACTTGTTTGATCAACTTCGAGGCGCGACTGTATTTTCAAAGATCGATTTACGGTCCGGGTATCATCAACTCAAAGTAAATGGAGAGGATATTCCTAAAACAGCCTTTAGGACTCGTTATGGACATTACGAGTTCTTGGTTATGTCCTTTGGTCTTACTAACGCACCAACCGCGTTTATGGACTTGATGAATAGGTTCTTCAAAGACTACTTAGATAAATTCGTCGTTGTGTTCATCGACGACATTTTAGTATACTCCAAGGATGAATTAGAGCACGAGGAACATTTGAGGTTGATCTTGACGCGATTGAAGGAGCATTAACTCTACGCCAAGTTCAAGAAATGTGAATTTTGGCTTTCTCAAGTGGCGTTCCTCGGGCACATTATATCAAAAGACGGAGTTGCAGTAGACCCATCAAAGGTAGAGGCCGTAAAGGATTGGCCCCGACCAAAGAACACATCTGAAGTAAGAAGCTTTCTTGGGTTAGCACGTTATTATAGGAAGTTTGTAGAGGGCTTTTCAAAGATAGCCACTCCGCTCACTAACCTAACTCGAAAACAACAAAGATTTAACTGGAATGATAAGTGTGAAGAAAGCTTCCAGTTGCTTAAGGATAAGCTTTGCTCAGCACCAGTACTTTGTGTACCAACACCCAACGATAAGTTCATAGTCTATTGCGATGCATCGAAGCAAGGATTGGGTTGCGAGCTGATGCAAAATAACAAGGTGATAGCCTACGCCTCATGACAGTTGAAGGAGTACGAGCAGCGCTATCTAACTCACGATATGGAGCTGGCAGCGGTGGTCTTTGCATTAAAAATCTGGCGCCATTATCTTTACGGAGAACGGTGCGAGATTTATATGGACCACAAGAGTTTAAAATACTTCTTTACTCAGAAGGAACTCAACATGAGGCAGCACAGGTGGTTAGAATTAGTGAAGGATTACGACTGCGAAATCCTATACCACCTGGGGAAGGCGAACGTAGTTGCCGATGCACTTAGTAGGAAAAGTTATGGAAATTTGGCAGCTCTAGCTAGAATAGAAAAGTTGCTACAGTAGGAGCTTATCAGTGCCAGAATAGAGATAGTTGTAGGCAAGCTGGCTACCTTGTCTATCCAGTCGAATTTGCTAGAAGATATACGGATTGGTCAGAAACATGATGACACACTAGCAGCACCTATGGATGCAGTGAAAGAAGGCAAGACTACAGATTTCTTAATATCTAATCAAGGTTTATTGAGCTATAAGGATCAGTTATGCGTGCCAAATGATCAGAAGATTAAGAGGACGATTCTGGAAGAAGCGCACAACACCCCGCACTCAGTTCACCCAGGGTCTACCAAGATGACTCATGACATCAAGGCAATCTATTGGTGGCCAAGGATGAAGAAGGACATAGGAGAATTTGTGTCCAAGTGTCTTATATGCCAGCAAGTGAAAGCAGAGCATCAGCGGCCTGCGGGCTTATTGCAATCGCTTAGCGTACTAGAATGGAAGTGGGACGATATAGCCATGGACTTCGTGACGGGTCTGCCAAAGACGAATAAGCAGCATGATTCCGCTTGGATAGTAATAGATAGACTAACCAAGTCGGCTCATTTCCTGCCTGTTAAGACTTCATACACAGCAGACCAATATGCAGACATCTATATCCAAGAGATAGTACGATTGCATGGAATCCCCAAGATGATAGTGTCAGATAGAGGGTCGGTGTTTACATCGATATTTTGGGGAAGTTTACAGCAAGCTATGGGTACTAAGTTAAGTCTTAGTACAGCTTTTCATCCTCAGACAGATGGGCAGTCCGAGCGTACGATTCATATTTTAGAGGATATGCTACGCGCGTGTGTACTTGATTCCAGAGGATCATGGAATAAGTACTTACCGTTGATAAAGTTCTCCTACAACAACAGCTACCAGTCAATGATCGGGATGGCACCTTATGAGTTGCTATATGGAAGAAGGTGCCGATCACCGTTGCACTGGGATGAGGTAGGAGAAAGGCAGCTACTAGGTCTCGAAGCTATTAGACAAGCTCAAGAAGTAGTAGCGCTTATTAGACAGTATATGCTTGCTTCTCAAAGCCGTCAGAAAAGCTATGCGGATGCTAAGCGACACGATGTGGAATTCCAAGTCAAAGATAAAGTCTTCTTGAAGATATCTCCTATGAAAGGTGTAAAGCGGTTTGGGAAGAAAGGCAAGCTTAGTTCCCGATTCATAGGTCCTTTTGAGATATTGGACAAAGTGGGAGCAGTTGCGTATAGACTAGCCCTACCGCAACACTAGCAGATAGTCAGAACATGTTCCACATCTTGATGCTATGCAAATATGTGCCAGACCCATCTTACATCCTTAAGTACGATACGATAGCACTCCAGAAAGACTTAAGTTACGAGGAACAACCGATTATGGTCCAAAAGCATTCCTATAGTCAAAGTTCTATGGAGTAACAGTTCTGAACGAGAGGCAACGTGGGAGTTGGAGGAGGACATGCAAAGCCGGTATCCGAAGTTATTTGGTAAGTAAATTTCGAGGATGAAATTCTTTTTAGTAGGGGAGAATTATAGAGTCCAAAGAACTTTACTTAGCTAGTTAGATAGTAGTATTATAGTAATAGTAGTATTATTATTATGACTGTGGATTTTTGGTTCAGACTGGGATTTATTTGGACACTCATAGTAACACTTGTAGATTTTCTAAGTTTAACCTATAGTTTAAGAATATTAATTTTAACCTAAGGTTTGATTAATATGATTGATATTGAGGGTAATATTTATTATATTATAAGGTTTAGATAAGACCCAATAAGATAATAGCACATGTCATGTGTATGTTTAATAATGATTAAGTATTTTGAGGATTAAATTTATTAAGGTTAAAATTTGAATATCCTAGGGTCAGTCAGCAACTTTGAAAACGTTAGAGGGCTTAGTCAAGACTGTTTACTCAATTCAAATTAAGCTAAAAATGTGTAATTTCGTGTTTAAATATTCAGCATATGCCGATATATCGTAGCTATAGGGGGCGATATATCGCAGCACGGAAAAAAAAAACGTCGCACGATTGCCTCGGGCATACTGGCCCAGGCGATATATCGCCTACAAGGGGCAATATATCGCCTCCTTCAGGGCATTTTGAAACTTTTTTAAAATGTTCTCCATTCAAAACTTCAACCTCTTGATAAGTCCAACATCTTTCTAAACGAGTCTTCAGCCTCTACTGAACGATAATTCAAATAATTTTCACTTAAAAAGCCATTATTTTTATTCAAGTTAAATGAAGATCTTTTCATTCCTAAACTCTATAAATAGGACCTAGTGCCCATCCATTTATTCATTTTTCAAGCTAAGTTCAGAGGCTGCAAGTTGCTAGGTTATTGTGAGAGTTAAACACTTGGGTTGGGGATCATAAGCTTGATCACTATAAGCTTACCAAACACTTGGGGAAGTAAGGTTTATTCACATTTCGGTTCAAGGTTTAGATTGATCATATAAGTCTTCAAGGTATTTCCAAAACTCCAGTCCATTTTCTGTATTGTTTTCTTTGAAATTCTTGTAGTCTTCTACTCAGCATTCTAACCTTATTCTTTATTCTTGGTTAAGAAATCTAAGTTCTTGAGCATAAGGTTTTTGGTAAGTATATTCTTGATGGTATAGCTCTTTCTTCACTTTCATCCCTTTTCTTCAATATACTCTCCCTGTTATAAATGGTTTTTAGGAGTGTTCCAAGGTCCCAAACCTGTTCTCATATCTCGGTAATTTTGGTAAGGAAAATAGGATAGGATTTATGTGTTATATGATTTTATATGTTATCTTATGATTTTATGTTATGTAATATGCTATGCTAAGTATGTTTGTAGACTTGGGCATATGACCTATACAACTAACAAGCCCCAAATAGATTATGTGCATATGACTTGCTTAGCTAGCAAGCCCCACTAATCTAATGGGCATATGACTTGTTTAGTTTATGGGACCCCAAGTAATAATGGCCATTATAGTATGCATGTGACATAAGTGTTATGATATGTTTTATGTTTCTTTATGAAATTTATGTATATGGTTTATGTGTTAGATTTTCCTTGCTGGGCATTAGGCTCACTCCTTTTTGTTTATATGTGTCGGAAAATATCCTTAGTGGCGGGAAAGGTTCTTGGTAGTTTTGGGCATGTGTATTGAGGCGAAATGGATTCAAAGAGCCGAGAGTTTCGATTCGAGGATGAAGTCTTTATTTATGTTTTTATGTGTATTTTTCCGCACTTATTTATGTAATCTCTTTTAATTACAATTATGTTATGTTTTGATTTTAAATCAATGGGATCCCATATCCTAGCTTAAATTTTATGTAAGTTTAACATTTGTTTTTACAAGTTTTAATAAAGTTATGATCTTTTCACTTGTAAGTTCTGTTAAGGATTAGGGTCTATGTGTAGTTTTCATTAATGGTCCAAAGTCTAGAGTAGTTGGGTCATTACATCAAGACCCAGGTTGCCAAAAAAATTATCACACGGATCCTGGTGTACAACGAGAGTTTCATGAACATCCTGTTCGAACAAGCCTTCGAGAAGATCGGGCTGACAACAAGTGATATGTCCCTGTGCACTTTGATCTTACATGGATTCTCAGACGAAAGCTTAATCCCAATGGGATAGATCAAGTTGTCAGTGAAACTCAGAGAAAGTCCTATACATGCCTTCAAGTACTACACCTTCATTGTGGTGGACTGCTCATCCGCCTACAACACCATCTTGGGGTGCCCAGCCCTGGTGGAGTTTGGAGCAACCACCTCCATTCGTCATTTTTGCATGAAGTTCCAGACAGACTCGGGGATTGGCATTGTTTGCGGAGACCAGAAAGAGGCCCGCCAGTGATACAATGTGTCACTTAAGCACCTGGAGATGGTGATAGTCGTGTTCGGTGGGTCTAGTTAAGAAAAGTCGGGTCGTTACAATCAACTTTGTGGGTTTTTGAGTACTATCAATGGAGGTACTGGATCTCTAGCCTTATTGTTGTTTTGTTGTTATTTTAATTCTTGTTATGTTTTGATGTTTGTTTGTTGTGAGAAGACATGATTATGATATATGTGATGTGTTGATTTTGGAAAACTTGAGGGGTTGTTTTGGTGGTGTATATTTGTCCTAGCACATGTTTTGGGCTCTCAGTGTCGAATCTCTTGATTTGATAAACATGCTTATGGAACTAGGTATATGGTTATAATGTATTAATAAATTAATGCATGCTAGGGTTATATATGTGTTGTGTTTACATTTTGGGTAATCTAGGGTTCTTATGTATAGCACAAGTATTTGTTCTATGTATATTCATTTTTTTGGAAATAGAAACATGTTAGGATTTCTTTTCTTTTAGCATGTTTGGTTTTAATTCTCTTTTTATCTTGCTGTCACTTGGGATCATAGAAATATACTAGGATTTGCTTTGGGTTTTGGAAACAATAAGGAATAGAAATATGCTATAGGTTTTGACCTAGGGTTCTTTGTAACATGCTTTATTTATTTTTTATGTTACTTGTGATCTTAGAACTATGCCAATGATTTAATTATCTAGATTATGTTATAATTTATTTCTTGGGATGCATGAGTTGTAGAAACATGCTAGATGGTGGTTTTAACATGATTAAAGGTGTATTTTAGATCAATATTGATTGTTGTACTTTTCTCATCATTATTTTGATAATTAACCAATGATTTTGAAAATGCACAAGTTATGCCTCAAAATGATATTTTAGAACTTACATAAGCAAAATACATTTTATTTCACATTTTAATAGGATTTTTATCTAATTAAACACATGCAGTTTGTTTTTAAATCTTGTGAAATAAAATATGTTCTTAGTCCAATTATGTGATTTTAAACAAATAAAATGCTTGCTGGAATTTTTAGTTTATTGGAAAAAAATGTCTTTTAAATAAAATATATAAAGCATATGCTCAAATAAATTTAGCCTTTAACATTTTGCATGAAAAATGTGATTTTACCTACTTTAAATTATGCAATATTTTAATTAAAATAGTGCAGTTTTTATTTGTAAAATAATTAACTAAATTGTATTATTTTTACGGGACAAAGTATTTTATTTGAGTAAATGGATGGAATAAAGAAACTTTTTCATCATAATTAAAATTATGATAAAAATTTGGTAACATTTAGATATTGATTTTCTTTTAACAAAGTTAAATTGGTAATTTTTATTTAACCATTTGGTAAATGGAGTGAGTACCAAAGATTGTTTTATCTTAAATAAATATGTTAAATTATTTACTAATAATTAGTTTAGGATAAATTAATTATTTTTATGAGAAAAGAAATGGAAAAAGGGTTACTATACTTTTGCTTTATCTTATTTTAATTTAAATTGGTAAATGAGATCAATACTTGGTAAATGACAATTAAAATGAAATAATTCTTTTAACTATGTTTTGAGTATGATTTTTTATATATCCTTGCGATATAAATCAAGTTGGTATAATATTTTATCTAATAAAATCTTACACAATTTCTAATAATTAAAGGGACTAAAATCTATCAACTTCTACGCACGTTTTAAAGACTTTCCCACGTATGTATGTTACATGCAAGCTAAGTTTTACGTTCAAATGTACGCCATTTGATTAAGTGCATGGTTCTTGTTTTGTAACTATAAAGGATTACTGAGTAGAATTGGGGTTATTCTTTTAAGATTTTATTTGAATTGATCAAATGTTTATAGTGTGTGAAACCTGTGCCACGTGCATACGTGGGGTATGTTTGTTGGGCATGCGTAATATTACTTGATATTAAGACGAACGTTTGATTGTGATTCTAGGCTCGTTGTGAAGTACCCACACTTTATTTTGCTTGGACTTAAGGTAAGGAAGTTAGCTTGAATTTCTATGCATTATGTTATGAAAAGTATGAGCTATGGTAAGCTATTGTGTTATGAAAAAGTATGAGCTATTATGTTATGATATGAGTTGTTTGTGTATCAGCTTGTATGTTGTATGAAAAGCAGTAGGTTGTTAGCGTGTTGAACGCGACACAACAAATGAATTACTAAGGATATGGTGTAACTCATAGGGAGGACACGCCGAGATTATTCGAGGATCAGAGTTCTTGTTTATCTCATAGAGGAGTTACCGGTTTATGCTTTACTGGTTCCCTCATGATGTGACATGGACAATAGGGTGACATGATCACATGAAGTATGGTTATGCTTATGCTTTATGAAATTTTGTGATTATGATATGATTATGATTTGTTATGGCATGCTATGAGTTTACGATATGAAAGTTGATTGCTTTGTGTTTCTTGTAAATTGTTGTATTTTATTTGTACTTCCTTACTGGGCTTTTAGCTCACCCCCTTACTTTCCCCCTTTCAGGTAGGCAATAGGGTTCCTTCTTGGCACGCACTATGATGTGGGGAGTTCCAATGTCTAGGCATGTATGATGTGGGGTGTCCATGAGCGATTAACGATCAAGACGAATGCCAAGAACGTTTATGAACTTTTATGTTATGGTTTACGTTTTCATTACATTACAGTGAGACTTTATATTTTATTTTATTTTCAGGATTGCATAAAGACACTATATTTTTATTTTAAAACTATAGGGTCCTAATTGCATGTTTTGACAAGGCCCCACTAAACATTTTCTCTAAAATGGTATTTTTTAATAAATATGAACTGAGCGACGTTTTTACAAAGTAAACAGTTTAGGGCGTTGTTGCAGTTCTCAACTCATGAGATCTTGGAATTTCAGGTCTGAGACAACTTTCAGGGATAGGAAAATATTACAATATATTTTTCTCTCTTAGTGAAAAGCTTAGAATATTCTCTCTAGAATATTATTTCACCGAAGTGTATCTTTTTCAGTGAAAACAATTTTCTATCTGATAGATTTATAAAAAAAAAATAATAAATTCAAAATTTAAATTATAAACCAATTACTAAATAATTAATTAATTAAATAAAAGAAATATCCAAAATCCAATCTTAGACCTTGTTACATGCCAATCACACTGCATGCACTCTAGTTGGTGTATAACATAATATGATTTTAGGGATAAGTTTCAAACACTTTTATTTAATTATTATCTAATAATTATTTATTCAAAAATATTTAAACCTGATAACTTATCTTACAGAGCATTTCAAATTCAAATCCAATTTGAAATATCAGAAATATCTTCACATTATTTAAATAAATAAAAATAATTAATTTAAAATTAATTATTTAAATAATATTTTTAAAAGACCTATTTTAATTAAAAAATAATTTTTGAAAATTACATTAATTTGAAAAATAATATGTTAATTCATTAATTTATCTCTGTTGATGCTCAAAATCTCACCAAGGGAAAATAAGAGATCAATGCCATGGAGCCCCCATTTACACGACGTAGAAGCCATGGCCTTGCTCGGCCACACTCGGCCACCCAGACGCGAGACACCAACGACTTTGCTAGGCCTTGCTCGGCCAGTCAGGCACGCACACCAGGTGACCTCGCTCGGCCACGCCCCACGCACACCAGGTGACCTCGCTTGGCCACGCCCCCGCACACCAGGTGGCCTCGCTCGGCCACGCCCGCGCACATCAGGTGGCCTCACTCGGCCACGCCCGCGCACCCCCCAGGCGTCGCTCGGCCGTGCCCCAGGCGCGAGGCCCTCCTCGCGCGCGCATCCCCTGGCGTCGCTCGGCCACCTCGCGTGCACGTCTCCTTGGCGTCGCTCGGCCGAGCCTCGACACCCATGGCCACGAAGTGGCCTCGCCATCTAGGCCCCGTGGTGGCCTCGCCATCTAGGCCCCATGGTGGCCTCGCCCATGGCCTCATGGGGGTCACATCCGCAGCACACTCGGCCTCTTGAACAACCAAATGAGTCGCGCCATCAATAAGCCTTCCAAGGGGGCCTCGCGAAGGAACGAGAGTTACGTCACCTAGTGGCCACGTGAGTATAGCCATGAACCAAGGGTCCCATTCCTTACACCTTGAGACCCCTATGCTTAGAGGCTCCAGTACGAGTCGAACGGGACATACTTGTACGACCTAGTACTGAGTACGGACACCAGTACCAGTGGGAATGCTGGGACAAAAGTTATGGCCCGTACGTCTACGGCCAAAGGTCAGAGTCGACACCACTATCACCTGTGCCACAATGCCTGCCACCACTCATCAGACATGGGTACAGACAAGTAGTGGAGACATCCTCCTGACATCTGCTCCTGTACTGGATGTACGACCACAACCTCTGAAGTCACTCCCCTGACATAGTACTTATGTACCACTTGGTCTCCTGGACCACCATGTACCTAAGGCCATTAGAGCCTACTATAAAATGAACTCTAACACCACCTGAGAGGGGGTTGGAAATTTTACTGTAGCAAAGGCTTGAGTGTGAATGAAAGACTGAATTCTCCATTATTGTTCTATCATTGTTCTTTAGTGATTGTTTAAGTTTCTACAGCTTTTCTATTAGAGATCTTGACTTGATAATTTTTCCAACTCAACTTAGTTGATGAGTTCTCACTGTCAACAATCTCAATTACATATTTCACATTGAAGAACAAATTTCTTCCAAATATGTATGTTCCCTCATTTTTCCCATTTTCAACTCTTACCTTGAATAGTGTTGCTAGAGCCATCTCGGGGACCTATGGACCTCTAATTTCAAGCTCCAATAAATTTGTTTAAGCTTCAAAATCTTTAATATAATAACATTAGTTTATTATTCTCAATATTATTCCACTAAAAATATGTGACTGCACTCTTATAATTATAGACATTTGTGTACTTTTTAAATATAAAATGCGTCCATCGATTTAATCACTACATACAATTCAATCATTTATTAATGGTTCATAATTAAAGTAGGCATATGATACCATTTTACCTATTTAGTTATATCTTATTTCGATTAGTACCATTAACTTTACCATTAACTTTACAAGTGAAGGTTAATTCATAAATTGATTTATGATTTTGAGCTCAATAACCTTTCAGTTCCACAAGCCAACCCTAAGAGAACCATTATTCAATTCCTCTCGGAAAGGTATAGATTCCATATATGTATATTATGTCCCCCAGCCATTTACATCAATGAGTTCCCAAAACAAAAGTTTTATGCTTGATCATTTTGACAAACCATAACGAGTGAATCAAAAAACCCATACGACATAAATAGTGTTGACCTGTGAAATTGGCCAACGATCATATGTGCAGTATACGACACCTTTTGAACAAAATAAATATAATATTTGACAGAGTACACATATCTAAACAAACACACAGAAATTTATAGTGGTTCATCCCTGTTCTGATGAACAGTAATAACCTAATCCACTTAGTTTTTAGTATTGAATCACTTGATAGATAATTACACAGATGAACAGAAGAGTTCACTCGTCACCAATTTGCCCAGAGTTTCTCCCCAGAAAATATTTGTCTAAAAATCGATCCAAAGATTCTCCCCTTTATGAAGCCCTAGGTCCTTTATTTATAATACCCAGGGGCTGTTACATGATCAGTAATGCTAAATATCGTGGTTTGGTACACGATTATTGGGTAGTGGAGATATGTGTCCACCTCCCCATGATTATGAGATCATGGATCGTGGTTGACGATGCACGATTGAAACCTTTGGGAAAACGCTAAGTCTCAATTGGTCTATGAGACTTAGGTGCTAGGCCTGATGACCCTTTAGAGCTTGGGTACTAGGCTTGATGAACCTCTAGGTGCTAGCCTATTGATCTTCTAGGTGCTAGGCCTGTTGATCTTCTGGGCACTAGGCCTGTTGATTTCAGCTTGAACAAGCGTGAACTTTATCCAGCAAAGTGTATTTGGGAGTTTAGGTCGACCACCCTATGAAGAATAGGGTGGGCCGACCACCTCATGCAGTCCTTGAGCATGTCAGGTCGACCACCCCTAGGGGTTGGGGTTAGGCCGACCACCCCTAGGGGGTTTAGGCCTGGTCGACTTCCCTATAGGTCCTGGACCTATCCTTTTTTACTCATCGGTCTTTTTTCAATACTTTGTCGTTTTTCCCTAACTTTTGATGCCATGTGCCGCTTTCTCATTCGCCACGTATTCTCTTGAATTTTGAGGGACAACAATTGCCCCCCCAAGTTTATCGTACTGTATTCAACATTATGATAAACTTGAACTGGCTCGAGAAAGAGATTGTAGCAGTACTCTATTAGCAAAGTCCTAAAATATGATATATTTTTCAAGGAGTTTTGATGTCCTAAAAATATAATATATTTTTCAAGGATATTAATTCCTAAAAATATAAGATATTTTTCAAGGAATTTGAAAACCTAAAAATATGGTTAGCCTAAGAGGCTATAAGTAAGGACTCACTCATCACAATCTCAGACCTATGCGCCTATACTGTAGGGTATTCAGAGAGTGATTATCCAATTCTTCATCAACTCTGCATATCTTCACTTGGGTAAGTATTTTCTCCTCATCTTTACATCATTTAATTTAAATGTGCCTAGATTTAGTAGAAATACTTTGAATCATTGATAAATCTGTCTGAATCTCTTGCTTTGCTCTACTTTGATTCAAAACAACTGACTTGTTTGAACCAAAAACTTATTTTTAATAAAAAAAATTGGCTTAATCCTTGCCTTTTTTTGCATGATGGTTTAGGGTTTCGAGGTCAGTAGGCTGACCACCTTCAGGTTCACCAGCCTGGGCGATTTCCACGCAAGTGAAATTCTAACCTAGGCCGACCACCCTTGAGATTCACTAGCTTGGGCGATTTCCAGGCTTGTAAAACCCTAGGCCAACCACCCTTAAGTTTTCTTGGTTGGGCGATTTCCAAGGTTATAAAAATTAGGGTTGGGTGATTTTCAGTGCTTCACATCTAGGCATAGGAGACTTCCAGGGTTTCAAATCTAGGCATAGGTGATTTCCAGGGTTCCAAATACAAGCCCAGGTCTCATTCCCTATGCCCATGGGCGATTTCCAAGGTTCCATAACCCAGGTGGTTGGCCCTAGCCCTAGCCCTAGCATAAGCCGACCACTATACTCTTGAGGCAATTTCTAAGCCATCCATTCCCATTATAGGTTGACCAACCCTATGGTTTCCCTAGCCTGGGCGATTTTCGGGCTTGTGAATTTCACCATGGGCCGACCACCCTAAGGATTCTATGGGCTGAGCACCTTAGGGCTTCTTTAGCCTGGGTGATTTCCAGGGTTCCCAAGCCTAGGTGGTTGGCCCAACCCTTAGCATAGGTCGACCACCATATTCTCTGGGTGATTTCTAGGGTGGTCGGCCCAATCATAGGCCAACCACCCAGGGACTTTTAATTTTATTTTTCTTTTGACTTCTTCACTTTTTCTCCTTAGTAATGGATATGCCCCCAACTATTGGCTTCATTACGTTGATGTATTAACTTTATTTTTTTATTTTTCCTTTGTTGCATATGTCTAGCTCTTCTTCGTTTGATAAGTCTATAAGCGAGCATACTCCACAAGAGATTTTTGAAAAGCTGAAAAGGATTCTCCCTCGCTTCGCTTTATATTTATTTAGTGAGGAAGATTTCTTGAGAAGGTATAGCCTGATGGTGAGAGTAAAACAGAAAACTCGGAAACCTTCTAAAGAAAACCATCACATTGCCAGGCACATCACTCAAGGCTCTTAACCTGCTCTTCTCAAATCTCTTCTTAGCATAGTACTCCCTATGGCTCTCAGGGCGCATCTCAACGAAGTCATTCTTCTCAGGAAAGCCTGTCTGTTTAGCGAGACTCCTTACAACGCCCTTTGCACTGGGATACTAGTTGGTTCCCCATCACTCTTATTCTCAGTGAGAGCATACTAAGGGCTCTCATCATCAGGCTACTCACCCTCAGGAGTGTTCTATTCATAGTTTCCAACCTAAGGTGGTTTGCCCTTCTCCCAAGAGCAAGACAGTCTTGCCAACTCCACATCACAAGAAGAGACGACAAAAAAAGTTCCATTCATAAGATTCTGAGGCCACCATTACCAGTGAGATCATTTGGAAACCGGTTGAGAAGCCTCGCCCTGCTGATTATGAGGTGGTTTGGTTCAAAGGGGCTACCTCTGACATGACTGAAGAGAAGTTAAAGAACTTAAGGAAGACCTTTGACCTTTCTGGTGTTTCTATTACTATCCCTGGTCCATATGACAGAGCTGAGGACCCCCCTTTGGGTATGTGCGCCTGGACACACTCTGCCATCAATTCTGGCGCCCTACTTCCTCTTCATCCATACTTCCAGAGCATGGTAGATTATTTTGGTACTAGTCCCTCTCAGCTGGCTCCCAATGCGATCTTGGTGTTATCTGCATCGTACATTATCAATCATCGTAGAAAATGGGCTGCTCCAGTACCTCATGAGATCCACTTCTTATTTGATCTGAAGACGAACCTTTCTCAGTGCAACTCGGGGTACTTCCACTTCCACCATTTTACGAGCGAGGGTATCGACAT
Source organism: Humulus lupulus (assembly GCF_963169125.1). Taxonomy (NCBI): domain Eukaryota; kingdom Viridiplantae; phylum Streptophyta; class Magnoliopsida; order Rosales; family Cannabaceae; genus Humulus; species Humulus lupulus. Next base: position 22,619,908 of record NC_084796.1, read on the forward strand.
CTTCTTGGAGGAGATCTCTGGAAATAGCAAGGCATTTAGATATGCTGACAACTACTTCTTCACTAAGGATGCAGAGGCCAACTACTCCAAGTTTAAGCACATCAGGCCTTTTTATAGACCTATCTCGACCCAAGCCATGAATATTAAGGCTAAGGCGTTGATTTCCATGACCCTTGAGGAGAAGAATATCAAGACCCTCGTTACTTTAAAGAACCTTAGGAAGGTCGGGCTGTTTCCTTCTACTATCGCTGATGTTGCTGAGGAGAAGAATATCAAGACCTTCGTTACTTCCATGAACACCATAGACTCCCCGGGACCTATTCATATCGAGAGGTACCCTCTTCGCCCGTTCTAGCTGGGCAGGAGGGTGATGAGGTGGGTGCATTCTCGCACTCGCTGCTTGCTTCAGATGATTTTGATGATGCCATGTTCAAACCCAAATCTCATTTAGAAGGTTTGACACTTTTATCATCCTTACTTTATGCTTCGTCTATATTTGATATCCCGGTAATATTTTATCTTCATTTGTAGGTTTAGATATGTTCGGCTTTGTTCACACCCAACAAAGGTCGACCTTTTCGTCTGATCGGCCAAGAGAGCTAGGGTTGAGCCTGAGTCGATAACAGAGGTTCCTCCCAAGGTGCCTCCTTCGACTCCTTTGGCGTCTAGTTCTATCGCAGAGGTAGAGCCATCCTTGCCTACGCTGGTTCCTCCCAATATCACTGATGCGGGTGCCTCCTCCTCTGCGCCTGGTCCCTTATCTGAGCCACACCAGTCTTCCATATGGAATTTAGGTGCCATCATGGACCAAGGGTCCCATCTGGATAGACAAAAAATGACCTTTAATGAGATTAAGAATGAGGACTTGAGCACCATCCTCATGAAGTCACTCCTTGAAATTTAGAGTGTAAGTCCTCTACAGTTTTCTTTTGATCTAGTTAGCTTGTGTGCTGATGTTATCTAACACCTGTATGTTCTTTTTTTTAGGCGTTGATGTTGGCCTCCCATGTCTGTAATAGGTTAGTAGAGGACACCTCTACGCTTTCCAACCTTCTTTCTGAGCTTGAAGTTGTCCCCCAGGAGGTGCTGGACCTTAGGCACGTTCTTGGCTCTAGGGATGCGAACATTGCTTTGAAAGATGAAGAGATCAGAACTCTCTGCATTACCGTGGAGATCAAATAGTAGGAAGAGACCGAGTTGACTCTCATGGTAACCCAGATGGAGAGGAAACTTGCCGATCAGCTCAAACCGTCTAAAGCTGAGAAAGAAAAGTTGATTGTCGACATGGACAAACTGCGGAAGGATGCTCTTGTTGAGAAGGAGCAAGAGGTCAAGGTTGCCCGAGACAAGGATCGAGAGGAGTATTCATAGACAACTTTCTCTCGCTTCTACTTGATATGGAAGTCCAACAAATATTTGAACTTGGATTTCCTTCTCGAGAAGATGCGAGCGAAGGAGCTTAGGAAGTGCCTGGCTCATGAGGCTTCTGAGGCTCAGGGTGGTCTTTCGGATGATACTCCTCCCTTTAGTTAGTCTTCTTTTGGTATTTTGTTCTTTGTCTTTCCTTTTGTGCCATTAGTGGGGCACCTTGTACTTGAAAATTTTTACATTTGACATTTTATGCCTTAATGCTTTTTTGTTATGAGTACTTAGTGTATTGATTGAAATTTTTTATTTCCAAAGCTTACTAAGTATATCAACTCATAACCCTCATTGGTTCAGGTATCCGTATACTCTGAACACATGTATTTCACATGCCATACTAACCTTACTCCTTTACATTTTTCATGCTAACAACCATGGTAATGTGTGTAGTACGATACTTCACCAAGTACCATGAACAAAACGGTCAAGTCGACTACCCCATGGGTGATAGGCCGACCACCTTATAGGGTTGATGGACTAGCTGACCACCCTATAAGGAACATGGGTAGGAGTCTCCCTACCAATGCCTTTTTTTTGCACTTTTAGAACAAATGTTCAAAAATGTCCTAGAAAAATTTGAGCTTGCTTAGTACTTAAGGTCACGTCCTCATTGCTTGTGTATACCTCGATCGGTATGTACTATATGCCCCCCAAGTGATCATGGGTTTAAAAGCTTTGGTCACTTGCTACTTGACCATGCCTTGCTTCGAGCGTTTAGACACATAGTTCTATCCTTTTCACCCAATGATGCAAGCAGCAAATGCTTGTCCCTCACTGACAGTCGGGTGATGGTTTCATACTCAGTAGTAATGATACCTATACACAAATGTAGATTGTGTAGCAAGTGTAGATCACGATCTACGTAATCTCTCGTGTACTCGTTACAATGATTGTACACAGAAGTGTCTAAGTTGGACCAATTGGGTCTTAATGGGCTAATCGAGCCTGTAATGAGTCTTAGATCAAATTATCGATCGGTCCCTCAAGGAACAAATTCGATTATGATTCAATGACGGTGACTGGTCTTCAAACTAGACTCTTTTTTGATCGTATGGATCAATAGGTTCCTCAAGAACCAGGATCGAACTTGATCAAATAATGGCGACTGGTCCTTGGACCAATATCTTTTGTTCATCGTATGGGTCGATAGGTTCCTCAAGAACAAGGATTGAACTTGATCAAATAATGGCGACTAGTCCTTGGACCAGTCTCTTTTGTTGATTGTATGGGTCGATAGCTTCCTTAAGAACCAGGATCAAACATGATCAAGTAATTTGGTTACAAGGTCCAGGACCAGTCTCTCTTGTTGATTGTGTGGGTTGATAGGTTCCTCGAGAACCAGGATCAAACATGATCAAATAATTTGGCGACAAGGTCCTAGGACCAGTCTCTTTTTTTTGGATCGTATGGGTTGATAGGCTCCTCACGAACTAAGATTGAACATGATCCATAATGGCGACAGGTCATTGGACCAGTCTCTTGTTTGGATCTTATGGGTCGATTGGTCCTTCAAGGACTAGGATCAAACATGATCAAATAATGGCGACAAGGTCCTAGGACCAGTCTCTCTTTTTGGATCATATGGGTTGATGGGTTCCTCAAGAACCAAGATCGAACATGATCCAATAATTTGACGAAAAGGTCCTAGGACCTGTCTCTCTTTTGGATCGTATGGGTCAATAGGTCCTTCAAGGACCATATTCGAACATGATCCGATGATTTGACGACAAGGTCCTAGGATCTGTCTCTTGTTGAATGTAATTTAATGAATTAAGAGAAATTTAAGAAATTAAATTCATTCATTCATTGAAGCACAATGGTTGTTACATAGATAATTTGAAAATAATACATTTGCAAATTAAAATTTGTGTATGATATAATATCAACAATGATCATAATAATCATTCAGGACTATCAGTCCAAAACAGATAGGTGACAGTCGCAAAAGTCACAAAAGTGGGTACAACCCCTTTTAGCCATGTGACGATAGGGTCACTCGGGCTTAACTAATAAGTGAACCTTTCATAAGTTTGAACAGGATAGGTGTATGGTGAATAGTCACCAACATAACCTTCCTTGTGAGTTAAAGTTATAACCCTGGAACAGCGTTCCCTAGCCATGTGACAAACAGTCACCGGGGCCATATGCCTTGGCTCTGAATAACTAGTCTTAGACTAGCCAAGCGCTTATAAGTTCGTCAACCTTAGGGTCGGTCCAGTGTTAATGCCTTAGAGCCATTCAACAGTAATATCGATTAGATCTAATCTTCATTTGGCCTTGCGTTGATGACGCTATGCCATTTCTGACTCTTAGGTCAGTATCCCTGACTAGTCAGTACATATACAAGTATACAGCATTCGCTAGCATATAATATGCAATCCATGTCCAAATTTATCAACCAAAATGCCTCAATAACAATCACTCATGTCATATACATATACAGGGTGCAATTGTATTCATACACTGTTTTCTTACCTCAGATTCGAGCTAGAATGATTAAAAGAACGACCCTTGAGAACGATCAACATTTAGTCCTTTAGTGGTCACCTAATCATAACCAAACACGCGACATCATTAATAATAATGATCAACATAGGTTCCCAAACCAATATCTAGCCTCCGGAAGATCAATCCAAACTAATCCAAGTAGTAGGAACACTCCCGAGGCCTATAACTAAGTTTTCGGGGTTAAAACGTGCAAACGGGGTGAAAACAGGGCAAGGGCTGCGGCCCTGGCACCTTGGGCCGCGACCCCTAGAATTTCCTGAAGCAAGGGCCGCGATGCCCTCCATCAAGGGTCGCGGCGCCCAACAGGTACAACACTCTCACCTGCTTCTTCAAAGCAGGGCCGCGACCCCCAACTCTTGGCCATTCCCAAACATGTTTTTAACCCTCCAAGGCCTCCAAAATCATACCTAAACATTCCCCAATCATCAAAACAAAGTTTCCAAGCTTCCCAAAGCTCCAAAACCCTCAAAACCCAAGGTTCAAACCAACCAAAAACTCAACAATTTACAAAGTCTAATTCAAAGCTTAGAAACTCGGAAACTCAAAACTTAAACTTTGATTACCATTGATTGGGTTGTTTTCCATCAAATCCTTCAGTTAAGAAGCTTCAAATATTTCCTAGGATTTCTATGCCTTGATCCTCACTTGATTTCGACTCCTAGAACTCGAGATATCTTCGAAAATGCTCAAACGGTAAAACGAACTAACGAAATGGAGAATGAGAGGTTTTCTAACGTACGTTCTATCTGATAAGCTACTTCATGCTTAAGTAACCTCAAATAAAACCTAGTGCTCGGGGTCCCAAAAATACCCCCAGGGACATTATAGTAAAAACCTCCGAAATTTCCTCCTGATCTCAAATATTCCCAATTTATCATCTAATAAACATTTCTATTACCCCAAAATTGACCCCGTTATGAAAAAACCACTAATCCATTATATATGACCGTCTCATTCCGAATAGCTCGAATATATCTCCATAATAATGGAATCTCATTCACAAATCACATTACGCACCCAAATACACATATTCACCCTCAATGGGCCAAATTATCAAAATAGCATAATTATTCAAATGTGGACCCACATGCATGCATATAACATCATATCATAATATAATTCACATAGACATGCATATTATCATTTAATGGCATAATTAAACAAGTATGGCCCTCCCAACCTACTAATCCCGCCATTAAACCACATCGGAGAATTCGGGGCATTACATCCTTGGTGGGATCACCTCCTCCATAAGGTATGGCCCTTCCCAATTAGGTCCTAGTGCCTCTGTTGCAGTGTCCTTATTGTTTGGAACACCCTCATGAGTACTGGGTCACCAACTTGGAATTTTCAATCCTTCATCTTGGAGTTGAAGTATCTGGCCACTTTTTGTTAGTGTGCTGCTACTCTGAGACTTGCCTTTTCTCGTCTTTCTTTGATTAAATCGAGCGAGCCTTCTATTAGCTGATGGTTCCTCCCTTGATCGTATGTCCTTCATCTATGCGATGTGGGAGTGAGTTCAACTGACAACATGGCTTCATAACCAAACACCAAAGAGAATGGTGTATGGCTCATTGCTGTTCGATGTGACCATAGGACCTCCGGAAGTATTTCTGGCCAGGCTCCTTTGGCTTGTTCAAGGCATTTCTTCAAAGTGTCTTTGATAGTCTTGTTCACTACGTCTACTTGAACATTCTCTTGGGGGTGTGCTACCGAGGAAAATCTCTTTGTAATTCCATGCATCGTACAAAAGTCAGTGAACATATCACTGTCAAATTGAGTCCCATTGTCTGAGGCTATCTTCTTCGGTACACCAAATTGACATATGATATTCTTCACCGCAAAGTCTAAGATTTTCTTCGAGGTGATGGTGGCGAGCAATTCTGCTTCAGTCCATTTGGTGAAGTAGTCTACGGCTACGACAACAAATTGGACTCCTCCTCTTCCCATGGGTAGCTTTCTTATCAGATCGATTCCCCATACAATGAATGGCCAAGGGCTTTGTATTTGTATTAATTCATTAGGTGCTGCTCGGGGTATCTTGGAGAACATCTGACACTTGTGGCATCTTCTAACATAATCCATCGAGTCTTCGTTCATTGTCGGCCAAAAGTTGTCTTAGGATTTTCTTTGATAGGCTCTGTACCCCAGCCTGATCTCCACAAAACCCCTCGTGCACCTCAATCATTAACAACTTTGAATGGTCTGGTGTAACGCACCTTAGTAGTGTTAGGAAGTACCTTCATCGGTACAAGACCCCTTGGACTATCATATATCATGTAGCTTGTCTCACCAACTTCCTTGCTTTGTTCTGATCACTGGGTACTACTCCTTGGTTGAGATAGTTAATATTAGGGGTCATCCATGTATCTCCTAACTCAACAGGTAGTGCCTCATGTTCGGTTATGCTACTTTCCACCAAGTATTCGACGGGAACGACATTCAAGGTGTCCACATCTTTGGCATTAGCAAGCTTGACTAAGGCATCAACATTGGCATTCTGCTCCCTTGGGATCTGTGTAATCGAGTATCTCTTGAACTGTGCCAACAAGTCCTTCACCTTGTTCAGATATTTCACCATCCTAAGTCCCTTTGCTTGATACTCCCTTAGTATCGGATACACTACTAGTTGGGAATCACTAAATATCTCCAGGGACTATGCGTGCACATCTCGAGACAAACATAATCCTGCTAGCAATGCCTCATACTCAACCTCATTGTTTGAAGCGTTGAATCCAAATCTGAGAGCGCAGTGAATTCGATGACTTTATGGAGTAATCAGTATAATTCCTGCACCTGAGTTGTGCTCATTGGATGCTCCATTAACATATAACAGGAGTATCTCCTTCCTTCTCGGTATCTCCATTCTTCGATTGGTAGGAAGAGTCTTCCAAGTTGGTGCCTTTGGCTATGAAGTCTATCAAACTGATAAGTGATATCAAACTGTCCTAACTCCACCGCCCATTTAAGTAATCGTCCTAGGCCTCTGGCTTCTGAAGAACTTGTCGTAGCGGTTGATCGGTTAGGACTCGGATCGAGTGAGCTTGAAAGTATGGACGCAGCTTCCGAGAGGCAATTACTAAATAGTTGACTATCTTTTCAAGAGGGGGATACCTAGATTGTACACCTACTAGCCTTTTCCTGATATAGCCCATAGGGTGTTGTACCCTGTTCTCTTCTTTCACCAAAGCAGCGCTAATTGCATGCTCGGTGATTGCCAAATAGATGAATAGTAATTGACCATCTATTGGCTTCGCTAGGATGGGAGGTTGAGCGAGATGATCCTTCAAGGCTTGGAAGGCTTTCTCACATTCCTCGGTCCATTGGATCCTCTTGCTGCCCCTTAGTAAGTTAAAGAAGGGGACAGGCTTGTCCGTAGACTTCGATATGAGCCTTCTGAGGGTAGCTACTCCCCCTGTTAAGCTTTGCACTTATTTGATTGTGGTAGGTGACTTGATGTCGATCAATGCTCTGATCTTCTCAGAGTTAGCCTCGATTCCACGTGCATTAACTATGTATTCGAGAAACTTACCAGAACCAACTCCAAATAAGCACTTGAGAGGATTTAACTTCATGCAAAACTTTCTAAGTATTGTGAAGCATTCCTCCAAGTCTTGAACATGCCCTACAACTTCTTTGGACTTGAACAACATGTCATCGAAATATACCTCCATATTTTTGTCGATCAAGTCTTGAAACATGCCATTCACGAAATGCTAGTAGGTGGCTCATGTGTTATTCAAGCCGAATGGCATTACCTTATAACAGTACAATCACTTGTCTATCCGGAAGTTGGTATGTTCCTCATCGGGAGGGTGCATACTTATTTGATTATACCCAGAATATGCATCCATAATTGATAGAATTTCAGGACATGCAGCTGCATCGACCAGTTGGTCTATTATGGGTAATCGGAAGCAGTCTTTGGGGAAGGCCTTATTCAGATATGTGAAGTCCACGCATGTCCTCCACTTCTCGTTTGGTTTTGGGACCAACACAAGGTTTGATACCCAGTCTAGGTAGTAGGCCTCCCTTATAAAACCATTTCCTTGAGCCGCTCGACCTCCTCCTTCAGGGCTTGAGATCAGTCTTTTTCAAGCAGTCTCCGTTTTTGTTGCACCAGTGGGTAGTTTTTGTCCACATCGAGGACATGGCTTATCACAGATGAAGAAATTCCAACCATTTCCTTATGTGACCAGGCAAATACGTCATCGTTCATCTTCAAAAATTCTACCGACCATGCCTTAATTTCAACCTTTAGTTCCTTCCCGAATTTGACTACTCTAGTCGGGTACTCCTCATCTAGTAGGACTCGTCAAGATCTTCGACTGGTCCTAACTTGATGACGTCATCCCCAAAGCGAGGATCGATGTCCTTTCCCTCGCTTTGGGAGACTTGTTACTGTAGTGTCCAAGAACTTTACTTAGCTAATTGTTTAGTAGTATTATAGTATGTTTAGTGTTATCATTGTTACTTTGGATTTTTGGTTCAGACCGGGAGTTATTTGGACACTCATAGTAGTACTTATAGATTTTCTAAGCTTAACCTATAGTTTAAGAATATTAAGTATAACCTAAGGTTTGATTAATGTGTCTGATATTAAGGATTATATTATTATATTATAAGGTTTAGACATCAACCAATAGGATTTTAAGCACATGTTTTGAATGGTAATTAAGGATTAAGTATTTTTGAGGATTAAATTAAATAAGGGTAAAAGTTTGAATGTATAGGGTCAGTCAGCAGCTTTGAGCACGTTGAGGGCTTAGTCAAGGCTGTTTACTCCATTCAAACTCAGCTAAAAATGTGTAAATTCGTGTTTAAATATTCAGCGTATGCCGATATATCGCAGCTATAGGGGGCGATATGTCGCAGCACGTAGATACGGAAAACACGAATCGATGCACGGTCGCCTCGGGAACAAAGGTCCAGGCGATATATCGCCTGTAGGGGGCGATATATCGCCTCCACCAGCATGAATTCAAATACATTTGAATTCTTTTCCCTTCAGCCATTCAAACTCCTTCAACAGTCCAGCATCTTCTGAACGAGTCTTCAGCCTCTGCTGAACGATTATTCAAATGATTCTCACCTAAAAAGCCATTATTTTTATTCAAGTAAAATCAAGATATTTTCATTCCCAAACTCTATAAATAGGACCTAGTACCCAGCCATTATTCACCATTTGCTCTAAGTTCAGAGGCTGCTAGTGTTAAGTGAGTGTGAGAGTGTAAACACTTGGTTTGGGGAAAAACTATAAGCTTTAACATCATAAGCTTATCAAACACTTTGGGAAGTGAGTGCTATAGTATTTCGGTGGATGTTAGATTGGTCTTGCAATCTTTGAGGTAAACCCAAGACTCTAGTTCTTTTCTGTATTTTTATGTTATTTCCTTTCTCAAAACCTTCTACTCAGTCCCCTAACCTTATTCTTATTTTGGTTAGGGAATCCAAGCTTTTAAGCATATAAGTCGGTAAGTATGTTTCTATGGTTTAGTCTTTCCATCTCTTTCATTTCATCTCCTTTCTTTAGACTTACTCTTTCTTATGGTTTTAGGAGTGTTCCAAAAGTCCTAACTCAGTCCATTTTATCCCGGTAACTTTGGTAAGGAAAATAGGCTAGAATTAATATGTTATGTGCTTATGTTATCTATATGTTTATGTTATTAAAAGTGTTATGATATGTATATGTGTATGTAGGCTTGGGCATATGACCCATATGACTAACAAGACCCCAAATGGGTTATGGGCATATGACCTACTTAGCTAGTAGGACCCCATTAACCCCATGGGCATATGCTTGTTTAGTCTTTGGGACCCCAAGTAATAATGGCCATTATGATAAGTGTATGTTATATGTATTATGTTAAGTCTTTATGTTTTCTTATGAAATTGTGTATATGACTATGTGTTAGGTTTTTCCTTGCTGGGCATTAGGCTCACTCCTTTCTGTTTATGTGCAGGAAAATAAGCTTAGAGGCGGTAAGATTCGTGATGCTTGGGAGGATGTGTATCGATGATGAATGGAGTCAAGGGGCCGAGCGTTATCGATTCGAGGATGTAGTCTCCTTTTATGTTTTTTATGGTTTTACATGTATTTTCCGCATTATTATGTAATGTCTTTTATTTTAAATCTTATTTTGTTTTAAAGACAATGGGATCCCAAAATCCTTCTTAGTATTCTGTTTCTTTGTAAATAACTCTTATTTTCAAGTTACTCAATAAATTATGGTATTTTCGTAAAATGTAAGTTGTTATGTATAGTTTCGATAATGGTCCAATTAGTCTAGATTAGTGGGTCATTACAGTTGGTATCAGAGCAAACGGTTCCTTCGCATGAAGTTCTCCTCGATACACATGCTCAAAGCTCCGAATCGGACCGCCAAGTAAGTGTTTAAGTTACAAGTTACAAGTTACTTTGTCTATGTGTATAGCTAACAACTTTAGTGTTTATGTTTCAGTTAAAAATGAATGGAGCTTTAACCTACCAAGATATCCGAGCCATTAAGGCCTTAAAAAGAATAAGGGAGCCAAGCAACACCGTAGGAGCCTTAGAAAGGATTACACGAAGGTTGCTTTTGTTTCACCAAGCAATAGGTGGCCTTCAAGAGGCTAAACAAATAATGCTAAGATCAACAGAACAATATGTATTAGTGATTAGGTTGTTTAAAGATTTCCATCCTGTAATAGCAGCCTTAGAAGAAATATGGGAAGAAATGAATGATGAGGATGAATCACCATTAGCAATGAGATACTATTTCCTCTTAGTTAGGTTCACCGCAAAATTTGAATTTCAATTCACCAAGGAGCAAAAGAATAGGATTCTCACAAACCTTCCTAGAGGGCATTTTGATGCTCATGATAATGATGACTATGAGGCTATAGATGATGATATGTTAGATGATGGATCGGATGTAGAAGATCCCGATTTTTAGATTAGTAGTTTTTATTTGTTTTATTTACTTTTATGTTATGATTGTAATAAGTGAAATTGTTTTCCAAATGAATAAACATGCTATTTGAATATCATGTGTGAGTTTGAAATTTTTTCACAATCATAATAAATAAAATGAATAATGACTGAGTTCGGTGAGGGTGGATACGAATCAATGAACCTGGTTTCCTTGTTGAGAGTTAGGGGGCCTTAGTAGTGGGAACGATTTTACTGATCCCAGCCCTCCCTCAATATGGTTAACTTTGGAACAAAGATAAGTTTCGAGCCTGAGAATTAAGTCATATAGGATGATTAGAAACACACTTAGAAAATAAATATGACTTGTTTTTCTAAGTATAGAAACCCACTCTAATAATAAATAAAGACCTATATAATTTTTCATAAAAAGTCATAATAAATAGGTCCGAGATATGTTTGTTTTAGAATAAGTTTTTGCCTTAGAGCCTATTAGGAAAAAGTTCTAACATGTTTCTTTTAACTGTTAGAACTCTGCTACGATGTCTCTCCGAAGATCTGCTCGCACCAACGGGAACGCTTCCAACGATGTTCCAGCGACCAATGCGGTCCCTACCGTTCGCCAAAGGAGAGTGCGTGTTACTGCTCGCCGCAATGCGCCGGCACAGCCAGCTGACAACACTGCAGAGATTGCCAGACTGCGACAGCAAGTCGAGGAACTTCTGCAGCAACAACGCCAACAGGCTCAATCTCAGCCTCAGCCTCCGCCGCAGCCGCAGCCACAGCCAATGGCCCCAGCACCCCAACAAGTTGGTCCGTATGGGGGATGGCCTATGAAGAACTACGCTCCTTATCCTGTTCAGCACATGGAGCCAGTGTACGAAAGGTTCCGCAAGCAGCACGCTCCGAACTTCGAAGGGACTACGGACCCCTTTGAAGCAGAAGAATGGCTAAGGAATGTGGAGCCGATCCTAGCCCACATGAACCTTAGTAATGCAGACCGCATATCCTGCGTCTCATCTTTGCTCAAGAAAGATGCCAGGATATGGTGGGACTTGGTCCAGCAATCCCACGATGCTGCCACCATGACATGGACCCGATTTGTGGAGCTCTTCCACAAGAAGTACTACAATTCAGCAGTGCTTGCTACGAGAGTTGAGGAGTTCACCAATCTGAAGCAAGGGAATTTAACAGTGGCGGAATATGCTCGTCAGTTCGATCGCTTAGCGAAGTTCGCAGCAGAGTTGGTTCCAACCGACTATCTAAGGGTGAACAAGTTTGTTAGAGGACTTCGCCCGAAGATCGAGATGGGGGTTAAACTAGCAAACCCGGGAAACACTTCATATGCCGACGTTCTTGAGACGGCAATTGAAGTAGAAAGGTTGCAAGCCAACGTGAGCAAAGAAGAAGCCAGCAAGCCGGAACCTAGGCAGCAGAGCCAACCTCAGGCCAGTCGGAACAACAATCAGTCCAGCAACAGTCAGTCCAACAACAACGGTAACGGACAGAAGAGAAGGCATCCTGACAACAAGCAAGCCGACAACAATAAAAGGGCACGACCAAGTAATGGGGGAAATAGGTCGGGCTACGTGGAATACCCGCCATGTGCCAAATGTCAGAAGAAGCACCCCGGAGAATGCCGTGCCAACACCAAGGAGTGTTTCAACTGTGGTCAAGAAGGGCATCGTAAAAGAGACTGTCCTCAGCAAAAGCCGGAAGGAAAGAAGGACGAAAAGATGGTTCCTGCTCGGGTTTTTGCTTTAACCCAAGGAGAGGCGGATGCTAGCAACAAGGTGGTCACAGGTCAGGTTTCCATCCTCAATAAATTATGTCATGTATTATTTGATTCGGGAGCCACCCATTCGTATATTTCGTTAGGAATGATAGATAAACTAGACAAACCTAGTGAAAGATTTAGAACTAGGTTTGCAACCGAGTTGCCTTCGGGCAAAGTAGTTCTATCATCACGAATTGTACGAGGCGTACCAATCAAGATTGAGGACAAGGAACTAGAAGGAGACCTGATAGAGCTGGTGATCAAAGACTTCGACGTCATACTAGGCATGGATTGGCTAGCACGGCATGGCGCAACGATCGACTGCAGACGCAAGAAGGTGACATTCGATACTCCTGACGGCCAGAAACTGTGCTTCATGGGACAAGCTTCAGGACTACGCACACCGTTAGTGTCATCTCTCAAAGCTCAGAGAATGATGGAGAAAGGATGCCAAGCATTCTTAGCCAACATCACGAATGTGGAGAAGGAGACTTCACTCAAAGTTGGAGATGTTCGAGTCATACAAGAATTTCCAGAAGTTTTCCCCGATGACTTGCCAGGATTGCCGCCAACTAGAGAAATAGACTTCACGATAGAATTAGTACCGGGCACCGAGCCTATCTCTAAGGCACCATACCGGATGGCACCTACGGAACTCAAGGAGTTAAAGACGCAGCTACAAGAACTCCTAGACTTGGGTTTCATTAGGCCAAGCCATTCACCATGGGGAGCTCCGGTACTATTCGTGAAAAAGAAGGACGGAAGTATGCGCATGTGCATAGACTACCGAGAGCTGAATAAAGTAACAATTAAGAACAAATACCCGCTACCTCGGATTGATGATTTGTTTGATCAACTCCGAGGCGCGACTGTATTTTCTAAGATCGATCTACGGTCTGGGTATCATCAGCTCAAGGTAAAGGGAGAAGATATCCCCAAGACAGCCTTTAGGACTCGTTATGGACATTATGAGTTCTTGGTTATGTCTTTTGGTCTTACTAACGCGCCAGCCGCGTTTATGGACTTAATGAATAGGGTCTTCAAGGACTACTTGGATAAATTCGTCGTTGTGTTCATCGACGACATTTTAATTTACTCCAAGGATGAAGTGGAGCACGAGGAACACTTGAGGATAATTTTGACGCGATTGAAGGAGCACCAACTCTACGCGAAGTTCAAGAAATGCGAGTTTTGGCTCTCACAAGTGGCGTTCCTCGGGCACATCATATCGAAAGACGGAGTTGCAGTAGATCCATCGAAGGTAGAGGCCGTGAAAGATTGGCCTAGACCAAAGAACGCGTCGGAAGTAAGAAGCTTCTTAGGGCTAGCAGGTTACTATAGAAAGTTTGTAGAGGGCTTTTCTAAAATAGCCACTCCACTCACCAACCTGACCCGGAAGCAACAAAAGTTTAACTGGAATGATAAGTGTGAGGAAAGCTTCCAGTTGCTTAAGGATAAGCTTTGCTCAACACCAGTACTTAGTGTCCCAACACCCAACGACAAGTTCGTTGTCTACTGTGATGCATCAAAGTTAGGATTGGGATGCGTACTGATGCAAAATGACAAGGTGATAGCCTACGCGTCACGTCAGTTAAAGGAGTATGAACAACGCTATCCAACTCACGATATGGAGTTGGCAGCGGTGGTCTTTGCGTTAAAAATCTGGCGCCATTATCTTTACGGAGAACGGTGCGAGATTTATACGGACCACAAAAGTTTAAAATACTTCTTTACTCAGAAGGAGCTTAACATGAGGCAGCGCCGGTGGTTGGAATTAGTAAAGGATTACGACTGCGAAATCCTATACCACCCGGGGAAGGCAAACGTAGTTGCCGATGCACTTAGCCGAAAAAGTTATGGGAACTTAGCAGCCTTATCCGGAATAGAAAAGCCACTACAGCAGGAGCTTATCAGTGCCGGAATAGAAGTGGTTGTAGGCAAGTTGGCTAACTTGTCTATCCAATCGAATATGCTAGAAGACATACGGAATGGTCAGAGACATGATGATTCACTAGCAACGCACATGGATGCAGTCAGAGAAGACAAGACTACAGATTTCTCAATATCCAGTCAAGGTTTATTGAGATATAAGGATCGGGTATGCGTGCCAGACGATCAAAGTATTAAGAAGACGATCCTAGAAGAAGCGCACAACACCCCATACTCGGTTCATCCAGGGTCTACCAAGATGACTCATGACATCAAGGCAGTCTATTGGTGGCCAGGGATGAAGAAGGACATAGCGGAATATGTATCTAAGTGTCTGGTATGCCAGCAAGTGAAGGCGGAGCATCAGCGACCTGCAGGATTATTGCAACCGCTTAGCATACCGGAGTGGAAGTGGGACGATATAGCCATGGACTTCGTGACGGGTCTGCCAAAGACAAATAAGCAGCATGATTCTGCTTGGATAGTCATAGATAGACTAACCAAGTCGGCTCATTTTCTGCCTGTTAAGACTTCTTATACGGCAGACCAATATGCAGACATCTACATCCAAGAGATTGTACGATTGCATGGAATCCCCAAGACGATAGTATCAGATAGAGGATCAGTGTTTACGTCAAGATTTTGGAGAAGCTTACAGCAAGCCATGGGTACTAAGTTAAGTCTTAGTACAGCTTTCCATCCTCAGACAGATGGGCAGTCAGAGCGTACGATTCAGATTTTAGAGGATATGCTACGCGCATGTGTACTTGACTTCGGAGGATCGTGGAACAAGTACTTACCGCTGATCGAGTTCTCGTACAACAATAGCTACCAGTCGACGATCGAGATGGCACCTTATGAGTTGCTATATGGAAGAAGGTGCCGATCACCGTTGCACTGGGACGAGGTAGGAGAAAGGCAACTTCTAGGGCCCGAAGCTGTTAGGCAAGCTCAAGAAGCAGTAACGCTTATTAGACAGCGTATGCTTGCTGCTCAAAGCCGACAGAAAAGCTATGCAGATACCAAGAGACGCGATGTGGAGTTCCAAGTTGGAGATCAAGTCTTCCTGAAGATATCTCCTATGAAGGGTGTCAAGCGGTTCGGGAAGAAAGGCAAGCTCAGTCCCCGATTCTTAGGTCCTTTTGAGATATTGGACAAAGTGGGACCAGTTGCGTATAGACTAGCCCTACCGCCAGCACTAGCCGATAGTCACAACGTCTTCCACATCTCGATGTTACGCAAGTATGTGTCAGACCCATCTCACGTCCTCAAGTACGATACCATAGCACTCCAGAAAGACTTAAGTTACGAGGAACGACCGGTTAGCATCCTAGATAGGGGGATGAAGCAGTTACGGTCCAAGAGCTTTCCTATAGTCAAAGTCCTATGGAGCAATAGTTCTGAACGCGAGGCAACGTGGGAGTTGGAAGAGTACATGCAGAGCCGGTATCCGGAGTTATTTGGTAAGTAAATTTCGAGGACGAAATTCTTTTTAGTAGGGGAGAATTGTAGAGTCCAAGAACTTTACTTAGCTAATTGTTTAGTAGTATTATAGTATGTTTAGTGTTATCATTGTTACTTTGGATTTTTGGTTCAGACCGGGAGTTATTTGGACACTCATAGTAGTACTTATAGATTTTCTAAGCTTAACCTATAGTTTAAGAATATTAAGTATAACCTAAGGTTTGATTAATGTGTCTGATATTAAGGATTATATTATTATATTATAAGGTTTAGACATCAACCAATAGGATTTTAAGCACATGTTTTGAATGGTAATTAAGGATTAAGTATTTTTGAGGATTAAATTAAATAAGGGTAAAAGTTTGAATGTATAGGGTCAGTCAGCAGCTTTGAGCACGTTGAGGGCTTAGTCAAGGCTGTTTACTCCATTCAAACTCAGCTAAAAATGTGTAAATTCGTGTTTAAATATTCAGCGTATGCCGATATATCGCAGCTATAGGGGGCGATATGTCGCAGCACGTAGATACGGAAAACACGAATCGATGCACGGTCGCCTCGGGAACAAAGGTCCAGGCGATATATCGCCTGTAGGGGGCGATATATCGCCTCCACCAGCATGAATTCAAATACATTTGAATTCTTTTCCCTTCAGCCATTCAAACTCCTTCAACAGTCCAGCATCTTCTGAACGAGTCTTCAGCCTCTGCTGAACGATTATTCAAATGATTCTCACCTAAAAAGCCATTATTTTTATTCAAGTAAAATCAAGATATTTTCATTCCCAAACTCTATAAATAGGACCTAGTACCCAGCCATTATTCACCATTTGCTCTAAGTTCAGAGGCTGCTAGTGTTAAGTGAGTGTGAGAGTGTAAACACTTGGTTTGGGGAAAAACTATAAGCTTTAACATCATAAGCTTATCAAACACTTTGGGAAGTGAGTGCTATAGTATTTCGGTGGATGTTAGATTGGTCTTGCAATCTTTGAGGTAAACCCAAGACTCTAGTTCTTTTCTGTATTTTTATGTTATTTCCTTTCTCAAAACCTTCTACTCAGTCCCCTAACCTTATTCTTATTTTGGTTAGGGAATCCAAGCTTTTAAGCATATAAGTCGGTAAGTATGTTTCTATGGTTTAGTCTTTCCATCTCTTTCATTTCATCTCCTTTCTTTAGACTTACTCTTTCTTATGGTTTTAGGAGTGTTCCAAAAGTCCTAACTCAGTCCATTTTATCCCGGTAACTTTGGTAAGGAAAATAGGCTAGAATTAATATGTTATGTGCTTATGTTATCTATATGTTTATGTTATTAAAAGTGTTATGATATGTATATGTGTATGTAGGCTTGGGCATATGACCCATATGACTAACAAGACCCCAAATGGGTTATGGGCATATGACCTACTTAGCTAGTAGGACCCCATTAACCCCATGGGCATATGCTTGTTTAGTCTATGGGACCCCAAGTAATAATGGCCATTATGATAAGTGTATGTTATATGTATTATGTTAAGTCTTTATGTTTTCTTATGAAATTGTGTATATGACTATGTGTTAGGTTTTTCCTTGCTGGGCATTAGGCTCACTCCTTTCTGTTTATGTGCAGGAAAATAAGCTTAGAGGCGGTAAGATTCGTGATGCTTGGGAGGATGTGTATCGATGATGAATGGAGTCAAGGGGCCGAGCGTTATCGATTCGAGGATGTAGTCTCCTTTTATGTTTTTTATGGTTTTACATGTATTTTCCGCATTATTATGTAATGTCTTTTATTTTAAATCTTATTTTGTTTTAAAGACAATGGGATCCCAAAATCCTTCTTAGTATTCTGTTTCTTTGTAAATAACTCTTATTTTCAAGTTACTCAATAAATTATGGTATTTTCGTAAAATGTAAGTTGTTATGTATAGTTTCGATAATGGTCCAATTAGTCTAGATTAGTGGGTCATTACAGTTACAATAAAAAAATCTTCGTTAAAAGGAGCCCCCGACTCCAGTAGAGTGTTTCCTTCAATGTCAACTTCCATGTTGACAACCTTATCAGCTCCTTTGTTCCCTTCGTAATAGGTCACCACCATGTAGTTTACGCATGGTCCTTTCTTGGCTTTGACCAACGACGCATTATAGCATTCCCGTGCCTCCCTTTGGTTACCCTGTACGCATCCTTGCCTTGAGATTGTGGGGAACTTCAAAGACAGATGCCAGATAGACACTTCTGCGTGTAATGCCATTAGGAGTGGTCTCCCGAGCTCTACGTTGTAAGCTGATGAGAAATCTACCACCAGGAACTTCATCATCATAGTCTCATGCCTAGGGGCATCCCCAATAGTGACTGGTAGTTTGATGGTTCCTGTTGGTGCTAGGCATTCTCCGGTGAACCAATATATCACTTGGGAACAAGGTGTTAGGCACTTGACCGTGAGCTTCATCTTCTCAAGGGATGATTTGTGGATGTATCTACTGAGCTTCCCGTATCCACCAAGCATCTCCTCACGCAGGCAATGACGATTTGAATGGTAAGGACCAGAGGGTCACTGTGGGGGTACCTCACGTACCTGGCATCATCCTCCGTAAAAGTGAGAGATTCACTTTCATACTTCAGATTTTTTGGAGACCGTTCCTCGACTGCCATGCACTAGGAAGACTCCACTACCTTGTGTCTTAGGTTCCTTGCATATCACTCACAAATTTTGTTACTGTTGCCTGCTATGTGGGCCCCCCCACATATGGTGTCCAATGTGAAGTCCACGGCTGCCGGATCCAGTGGTGGACTCCTCTGCCTTCAGAACTCTGGATTCCTGCTCAGGGTTTTGGTCTTGACTCGGTACCTCGAGAGTTTTCCTGATCGGAGGAGAAACTCTATCTTATCCTTCAATTGTTTGCACTCGTTTGTGTCGTGCCCATAATCATTATGGAAATGACAAAACTTATTCTTGTCCCCTTTTCTTTTGAGCGAAAGGGTGGTGGCTTTTGGTATGGTACCTCATGGTATGTTTCCAAGTAAATCTCAGCCCTTGTTGTAGTCAGGATAGTATAGTTGGTGAACTTGGGCTTGTAGGGCTGATGCTTAGGCTGTTTGTCGGTTGGTGCTGACCTAGCCTTCTTTTCTCCACTTTGCTCAACCCCTGAGATGCTCATCTTCTTACCATTTCCCCCATTGCTACCCTAAGGGTTTGCGTCATTCTTTCCTGCCTTGATAGTGGTCGGATGGTTTATGCATTTTCCTTCTTTCATGATAGCGCCATCTAGCTTCATGTATTTTTCTGCTCGCTCCAAGAACTCCTACAAGGTGTTGATGGGGTTCCTGTGTATGCTATCCCACAAGGGACTATGATAAATTATTCCTGCCAAAATGGCAACGAACTTCCCTTCATCTCCTACTGTGGATGCTCAATTTGCTTCTCTCATTAATCTTTGGATGTAGTCTTTCAGGGATTCATCCTTCCCTTGCTTGATGTCAGCTAGTTGATTGGCATAAGCTGGTTGAATCCGTCCAGCACTGAAGACCTTACAAAATTCCTTCCTGAACTGCTCCCAGAAAGTGATGGACCTAGGTTTGAATTTCCAATATCATTCCTGAGCTGAAGGGACTCCCACTTCTATGAGCCAGCTCGGCATCGGAAGGTTTCTTTGTTAGGCCCTGAACAACCATGGTGAGTGCATCTATTTAAGCCTGCACTACTGGTGGTATCACTACTTCAAGTGGGGTAGACATCCCTGGTACCCTTTCTTGAGAGCTGGTCCTCCTGTTGATGACCTCCCTCAGATTCTGAGATTGTGCATCTTTCCAAGCCTATCGAACATGGTATTGGTGTTGTTCATCGGTTCATTTCCCTTGCCATACTGATGGTGTAGGGGTGGTAGGTCTGCCTTGCTCTTGCCAGTTTGATCCTGGCCCCTAGCCTCTCCTCCTACATGACTATGAGACTTTGAGTGACCAGTTCCATTTTTGTCACGCCTTTCAGATGTCTGACCTTCCTGTCCTATGCCGTTTCGTATCTCCCCCTGGGAGGGGGCCTTCGGGTTGGTAACACTCTTACTCCGAGATGAAGTGTTATTCTTCTTAGTCATGGCGAAGACAGTCTTGGACTGCACTTCTTCATCCTGTCTTTGGGAAAGTGGCTCTGAGAGCATCCTTGGGGTTCAACTCCTCCCCTGGGACTCCCTGTTATTGCTGTCTCGCATCCCTGCTGCTTTGGCTTGATCCTCCCTCATCACCCGATCAGCAGCTTCAGCGTTAGCTCGGGCTAACTGGGTAGCCACCTCCAAGGCCACAACAACCTCTTGGTGCCTTCGGTCAGCTTCCTGCTCCCTTTGGACCTGCTTATCTATCTCCTACCGTTTTCGTTCCATAGTCACCCTCTAGAGGGAAATTTCTGCAGCAAAGGCCTCATGCTCGCCAGAAATTGCGTCATCTCCTCCTGGTGAACATCATGTGGATCTTTCGCATCAGGTTGATCTCCAACCTCCACCTGAGGATCATTAATGGGATCGATGGGATACTGAGTGGTGGAATACCTGGGAGCCATCTTCTTTGTTTGACTGAGTTTTGGAGGCATCGTAAAATTAATGAAAGTGTGTTTCTTGATTTTATACTCTCAATGAAAGCACCAAAATGTTGACCTGTCAAATTGTTCAACGGTGGTATGTACATTATACGAAACCTTTTGAACAAAAAAATATAATATACGATAGAGTACAAACATCTAAACAAACACAAAAATTAATAGTGGTTCAACCCTATTCTGATGAACAATAATAACCTAATCCACTTAGATTTAGTATTGATTTACTCGATAGAAAATTACACAAATGAACTGAAGAGTTCACTCATCACCAATTTACCCAGAGTTTCTCCCCAGAAAATATTCGTCTAAAAATTGATCCAAAGATTCTCCCCTTTATAAAGCCCTAGGTCCTTTCTTTATAGTACACAGGGGCTATTACATGATCATTAATACTGGAGATCATGGTTTGGTACACGATTATTGGGTAGTGGAGATACGTGTCCACCTCCCCATGATGATGAGATTGTGGGCCTTCTCGTCGTTTCTTTGGATCATGGTTGACGATGCATGATTGAAACCTTCAGGAAAACACTAAGTCTCGATTGGTCTATGAGACGTAGGTGCTAGGCCTGATGACCCTTTAGAGCTTGGGTGCTAGGCCTGATGACCCTCTGGGTGCTAGGCCTGTTTATCTTGTGGGTGCTAGGTGATTATGCCCAAAATTTTCTTCACAAAGCGATTGTTGTAGTGTAGTATGGGCAGTCGTGTCCACAGAGAGATATCTTAATCAAAAGGTGATTAGTAGAACTAAAGCACAAATAGTAAAGAAATCGTTGGTGGTTTTTGAGAAAATGTTGAAAATAAAATTGGTTGAAAAATTCAATAACAAAAGTGATAAGGTTTCAAGAATCACCTATATGTTTGGCTCATTTATTTGAGTTTTGATTCACACATAAAACGCAGTTAAATTGTTCACTTCCCAACAATTTAATTGGAAGATAAAACTTGAAGAACATATATTAATAAAATGTGTTTGAGTAATAAAAACTCTCACCTTAAGATCATAGAAAATAATCTTATGAAAAATCTAAGAATGACAATATACCTCATTGGCAATAATGCAATAAAAGATTAACCATAAAATTATAATATCGATATATTTGTACTATTATATTCACATAGAAAAAGCATGACTATTTCTATATAATACTAAATAGTTAAATATATTGATATAGAGATGGAGAAAAATAGAAGAAATTATGTTACTCAAATGTATGAATTTTAGGAACTTGGTGAATCATAACATAAATACATTTTACCTCACATATAGGATCATCCTTTACCTTACCTAGGAAACTAGCCTAGAATGCTAGTCATTCTCACAATATTCTAAAGAGAAAAATATGAGAAGAAATAGACAAAATGAGACTAAAATTTACTATAGTTTTTGCTAATGAAAAATTACACACCACAATATGTACAAAGGTCTCCTTTATATAGAATTTTGGAGACACAATTGTAACATAACACAATAAAGAGAAAATAAATCAGAAGCTAAAAATGTGTGAAAATAAATACAAATAATTATAATTTTTAAATCTAAAATCTTAAATAATGGGATTGATTGAGAAAGCTTGCAACAATTCTTTCGGAAAGTAAAAGCACAATCTTTGGTCAACTTTGCCACATGTACCAATATTGGTAAAAAGTATCTCTATGTAGCTAGTTGTTGAATTCTATGTGTGGAGTCCCCTTTCAAAAGAGAAGAGTGCTCCTGGACACTAGCTGAATTGGTGTTGATGTGTTGCACTCTCTTGCAAGGAAGGTGACAGTTGGAATCACCATACTACCAAATATATACTGGAGAAAGAAATGGTCTAACATGATTGAAGGACTTGTTCATGGAAATTCAACTTTGAGAGAAATGAGCCTAAGCTCACACAATTGGCAATTGGGGCGTATGTTGCTAATTAGCTTTTCATATGCTTTGACGAAATGGGCTGCATCTTTGGGCTTTCATTATCTTTTGCCATTTTGCTACTTTTCTCTACAAAAATCAAACAAATTAAATTAAAAGGGGCTTGGAGAATGATAGCCCCAAACTTAGATACTAATTAGACAAATGTCTCCGTTTTGAAAATTTTAACAAAATAGCCAAATATAATTAATTAGAGTACCAAAATTACAAAAATAACCTTTCTATTCAAAATCCCTAATTTATAACATTCACGACCTTTCCCTTTTTATTATTCACATCTTTCAACTTTCAGCTCTCAATCCTAACATCACCACGAACATCATTGACATCTCCGACAACCAACATCGTTGAAGACCGAAGCTAAGCCAATCACACTGCCATTGTCGAAGACTGAAGCTAACACTCACTGCCATTGTCGAAGACCGAAACTAACACCTCAAATTGACTGCTGTTAAATCCTCTAAGCCCTTTGTAAGTTCTATCTTTCTGTCTCTTTGGCTCTTATTTGATCATTTACTTCAGATTTCCATCTAGGTTCCTGCATTTTTAGGAGTTATTAGTTGAGATATTTGAATTTTTTTTATATATTTGATCTGATTGCTTAGTTCTAGGAATGCTTAATTAGTTCATGGTATAATTTTTAACTTTCCTTTTTCTCTTGAGATTATTTCTCTTTGATCTACTTTGTCAACTCAATAGTCTTTCTGCACAATATCTCTTAGTTTCATTGTCTGTTCAACCTTGAAAATAATGAACTAATTTATATATATATCCGTTACAAGTAACAACTTTGCTCTTATAAAATTCAAGCAATAAAAATTAAAGTCCAACCTCAGTTATAGCCATACAGTAGCTTTTTGTTTGGCACAATAATTCGATATCTCACAATTTAAAGTCCAACCTCTCCATATCTCATAGAAATACATACATATAACGATGAAGAAAGTTCATATATCTCAACTGTTCAAAGCTAAAAGAGTATGGCTAGACATACTATAATTTCAGATACCAGTAAAACTTGCCTGCAAAATAAATAGTTATTCTTATACACAGTTAGCTTCTTTTACTGTTATTTTCTTTTCTTGTAATTAGCTTAGGTTAGTTAATTTGTTAGTTGTTAGGCTCTTACCTTTCTTGATTCTGTTCCCTCATTTGTAATCAACAATTTCAGATCAATACAATTTCATTTTGTTTTTCCATTTTCCTACACAATACTTTGGTTTGTGTTAAGGTAAAATATTTGACCTTGCTTATGTTACATGCAATTCTAGTCTTTTTTTGTTTTTTTTGTTTTTCATATATAATAAATATATTGATATTCCAAGTAAACAGATTTTGCTCTGGTTAAAACTGAGAGCACATATAACATAATAGTGTATCAAGGCAGTAACAATCATGGTCAATAAACAAATTAAGATAAAATTTTGCATCATAAACTTACCTTATTGCAGTCCTCTTTTCCTTCTAGTTTCTCACCTGAAATTAAACCTCAATTGAATGAAACAAAACAACAGAATATCTTAACACAAAGGCTATAGATGCCTCTTTCAGAAGGTCCAGGGATGTTGATATTGATGGTGTATCTAGCTCTAGTACTGGAGAATTCAACAAAAGTTGACTGACTGAATATATTGAATATTGAAAGGAGCAACTATGCAATTGGGTAATCATTGATATCTTTGTTTATAGATTAGACTTTGGTTCCCTAGCATGTTTTTCAATGGTTCTTTTCTGTGTAAGTGGTGTTAAATGGCTAAAAATTAAAAAACAAATATCACCAGGTTATGTAGTTTTTGTTTTGATTAATTAGTTCATGGTATTATTCTTAACTTTCCTTCTTTGTCACTTGAAATTTTGTTTATTTGCTTTGTCAACTGAACAGTCTTTCTACACAATATTTTTTAGTTTTGTTGGTTGTTTGGTTTTTCTTAGTTTCACCTCCTTGTTGCTGAAACTTGAATCTATTTTGTCACCAGACGCATAGCTGCTCTTAAGTATACCTATTTTCTACTCTTCTTGTTTTTCTCTTTGGTTTGATTTACATGCCATTGTTTGCATTTTACTGGTTTTGTTTTTTTTATTAACTTATGGTATGACATATGTGTTCTATACAGGAGTACAAGAAAATTGAATATATTACATCGGTAAATCAATGGAACAAAAAGAAGCTTCAGTTTCTAGGAAAGTTGGGAGTTATAGAATCAATAAAAACAAAATTAGGTGCTAGGTTGATGAGTATTTTTAAGAAAGGCTCTCTAGGACATTTATTAGACTTAAAGATTACACCCATGAATGCACTAGTACACCATATGGTGCTTAGGACTCTAGAGAGTGGAGATGATGAATTAAAATACATGGTGAATGACCATGTATATAGTTTTGGTTTGAAAAAGTTTAGTATTGTCATGGGATTGAAAACAAAAATAGATCCTTCTATAGAAAGCATGACATTTAAGCGGGGTTCTATTTGGACAAACTTATTTCCTGAAAATAAATCGGTCACAAAAAAACAATTAGAAGAGACTTTTATAAAATATGATGGATGTGATGAGGATTTGTTGTTGAAGCTTGCTAGGTTATATTTAGTAGAAAATTTTCTTCTTGGCAGCCAACCAACAAAAGTTATTGAAAAAAAACACATAGATATGGTGGATAATTATTTTGTTTTTGATGATTATCATTGGGGGAGAGTATCATTTGATCTCACCTTTAAAGGGCTCAAAAAGGCACCACATAGGACGAGTGATGGGGGGAATTATCTTGTTGATGGATGTGCAATTACCTTACAAATTTTTGCATTTGAGATTATAGGAACTACCCATATCTATGCAAAAAAAAAATAGGAGACCAAATCCCTAGAATAACAAATTGGTCTTCTACTGAGCAACCTGAGCAACCAACTTTTGAGAACATTTCCACCAAGGTGTTTTAGGCTCCCAATGTAAGTAATCCAAACTTAAAACACTTATGATGTTTCAAATAAATATGTGTATATTTAGTAGATTATGCTATTTTTATTTTGGTATATAAAACTTCAACTTTGGTATATAGTTCGGTCTACTATGTTGTGACTAATTGAAATATAATTTGTCATTTTCAGGTTTCTTTATTTCAAATGATACCAACTGATGAAAAGATGAGGAAAAGCTACATGGTTGAATTCAGAGATGCTGAATTCAATGAGGAAATTCAAGAAGAAGCTGGACAATCTTCTAAAGCTGAGTACAATTTCGACATCAGTGAGCTTCTCAAGCAAAATGAGAAGCTTCTCAGACAAAATGAGAAGCTTCTCAAACAAAATGAGAAGATTTTGACACAAAATGATCACTTGGAATCTGAAATAAATGACATGAAGAGGATCATTTATGCCATCCATAAGAAATTTTTTGAAGACAACTTGGAAAAAAACAAAGGCAATACAAATGTGTCATCAGCAAGGAGAACAACAGAGGTACAAACATATGATCAAGAAGAACCAATGGAGGTATATGAAGTATATATATATATATAACATGCAATATATAATATTTAAAGTTTTTTTTTATCTTTGACAGATATTTATAATTGTGTTTTTAGTATATGTGTTTTTACCTTAGGTATATCTAGTTTGGGTTAACGTATATGTGTTTATATACTAATGTAAATTTTCTTCTAAAATACTAAAAATGAAAATCATTTTGTAGGATGAATCACCAATAATGACCAGCCCATCACCACTGCAACAAGAACCTGCTGAAGTACAAATTGAAGTTGAAATTGAGGTAGTTGTTTCATAGTTTGCCTTTGATATATATATAATTTGATGTTATACTTTTATAACAAACAAAAGTGTTTGAAAGGAAAATTTCAGTTAAGGTATATGTGATATATACCTTTTTAATGGGGCATATTTATTTTCAATTAGTTTAATTATCTTTTTTGCTCTTATAGCAATTATAGCCTATGATATATATATTTATATACTTTCTTCTACAATACTAAATTTTACCATTGTTTTTAGGAACAAGCAACAACTGTTGAAGGAAAAGAACAAGAAAATATTGAACAACAAGTTGAAATTGAGGTATATGTTATACAATTATTTGGTAATTTGTCTATCGTTTCTCATTTGTTTTTGGTTATATATATATATGCATAAATTTATATTTATATTTGTTTTGATATATCTGTTTTTCCTCTTGTATATCTATTATAGCCTGTGGTATATATAGTTATATACATGCATTACTTTTTTTAATAATATTTAAACTTATCAATTGTTATTTAGGAACAATCAGCTGCAATTGTAGAACAAGAACATCAACAAGAGTAAGAAAATATTGAAACAAAATTTCAAATTCTGGTATATATCAGTATATATTATATAATTATTTGGTTGTTGAAATATTTAATTTTTCCTTTGCAATATTAATACATATCTCTCTATTATATTAGTGCAAAAATAATTTTTTTTTTCTTTTTGTTAATTTTGCAGAAAAAAAAAAGAAAAGAAGCAAGGAGTGTACACAAGAAAAAAGAAAGTAGAAGAAAAAAAGGCAGGTCCCATGAAGAAGAAGAGGAGGAGGAAGACTAATTATTGAATACTTTACTAATATCTGTTGTTTAACTTTATGTCAATAGATATTGTTGTTTAAGTTCAGAAAAACTTCAGATCATTTGTTGTTTAACTTCAGTAGCTGCACTACACTTTTTATAACATTATGTAAATCTATAAACTTCATTTCATATTTATAATATATGAAATATGATGATTATTAAAATATTCTAATGTCTTAAGCTATCAATATATATATATATACATGATATTTTTATGATGTAAATATAAGAATGGTATATCAAATGATATACTAGCTAATATGAAAATATGTATACTGATTTTCTTTTATTGCTATAGGTTTTTGAAGAACCCAAGGAGCTTGGATAAAGGACAATAAAACATGGAATTGCTCAGAAGTCACCATACAATACGAAGTTTGGGTCAGCTGAAGGAGAGAGTACACGTATAAAGAGAGCAAAGCCAGCACTCCCACAACACCAAAACACTCTCAACCTTCTTTTGATTTAGGGATATCACCTTTGGAAGCTCCATTGCTTGTCTCCCCACTTCAAGCAGTCCAACAACTTAAAGAAATCTCACCATTTCAGCTAGTTCCATTGCTTGTCTACCCACTTCAAGCAATTGCACCACTAAAACAAGCCTCACCATTTCAGCAAGCCTCAACTTTAGAAGATGAAGAAAACATAATAAATCACCCATTTACAGATGAGATCGACAAACAACCAGCACTAACATTATGTAAGGATTTTGCAAAGTGGCTGAAAGAAGGTTTCGATGAATGAAAAGGGTAAAATTATTCACTATTTTAATTTAAGAAATATTAAAAATTTAATTACATATAATGATCATTTTATCTGTTCTTTTATAGGACATATGTAGAAAAGGAAGCGATTGATCCACCATTTAACTTTGTGGAAGATGTTGTGAAGCACAAAATGTGGTTCTATGATATATGGTCGCCGATAAAATGTATTAGTGATTATGTAAGTTTCTTTTCTTCTGTGTTTTGCCTCATATAATGTATATTTTTATTTGCAAAACTTATCCTTTGGACTGAAGTATTTGTTATTGCTGCTGCATTAGTTTATTTATTTTATTTTCTGGTATATGCATTTTGAAAGATAGTATATTTTACTTGTGCTCTTTTTTGTTTTCTGGTATATGTACTTTGAATAATGGTATATTTGTCTTGCTCTTTTTTATTTTTTGGTATATGTATTTTCAATAATGATATATTTATCTTATTCTCTTTTTTTATTTTCTAGTATATGAATTTTGAAGGATGGTATATTTTTCTTGTGTTATTTTTATTTTCTGGTATATGCATTTTGAATAATGGTATATATATTTTGAATAATGGTATATGTATTTTCTAGTATATGAATTTTGAAGGATGGTATATTTGTCTTGTGATCTTTTTATTTTCTGGTATATGCATTTTGAAAAATAGTATATTTTACTTGTGCTCTTTTTTATTTATGTCTTTTGATGAATGATATATTTGTCTTGCTCCTTTTTATTTTCTTGTATATGTTTTTTGAAGAATGGTATATTTGTCATGTTTTCTTCCATGCTTCTATGTTAATAGATGCATTTAATAATATTAACTTATTGTTCTTTCAGCATATGGATGTTGTATTCTATTATTTGCGTACAAAATTTAGACATAATAACACAAGGTGCACAACAATGGATGCCATATGTGATCACTACATCAACAAAGCTTGGGAGACATATATCAACAATCCAAGCGAACAATTCTCTTGGGAAAAAAAGCCTTATGCTTACCTACTGAATTGTGCAAATGGGAAGAAAATGAGAATTCCTACACCATGGATTAATGGGGACTTTATCTACAGCCCTGTTTACATACGCGATATGTACCATTGGGTGCTTGTTGAAATTGTCTTGAAGAGCAAAAAGATTAAAATATATGATAGCATGGCTGGGAAAGGGCACAAGAAGAATGTCATGATAGCTGTAACTGCATACTCAATGATGATACCCATGCTTCTACAATATATAAATTTTTACAAGGAAAGGAAAAATATTGAAGAAGGAGATTTTGATATGGAATTTGTGGAAGACTTGGAAGTTCAACAAAATGGGTAAGTTTAAATATTTTTTTGCAAACTTTGAATAAAAATGAATCTTATTGGATGTATGCCAAACTTTTTAGTATATATCTTTACATTTTAGCTTTGTTAAAATGATGGGAATGTTTGTCTCTAGTACAAAAGCTCTGGTATATCACTTTTGTTTGTTGTATATATGCTTTGTCATCTGTTATATCTTGTTTTTTTAGAAAAAAATATGACTTTTTTTGTGTCTTTTGTCTAATGCAGATTTGATTGTGGAATGTTTGTCATCAAGAGAGCTGAAGCTTTGATCTCGAACAATAGTTTAAAAGATATCACAAACCAAAAAATGTGATTCTTTCGTGAAAAGTTAGCTGTGGAGCTTTATGCTTGGGGAAAGGAAAAACAGAGGAGAAATACTGATAGCGATACAGAAATGGTTTTGTAAACTTACCACATACGAACAACTTTTTTTTTTAATATTTCTGTACAAAAAGTTGGATATTCATATGTAATTAAAATATATCTTAGTTAAAAGATGTTATTCAATTATACTAATATACTGGTGTTCACTATAGATATACCATTTTTAATAAACTCGTATAACACAACAAATATAGACAAACCACAGATATACTAAAGTTGTAAACTTATATACCATTAGAAAAACCAAAGATATACCAAAGTTGTAAACTTATATACTATAATATATGCAAAGACAAGCTATTGATAATTATGATATACTGTCATATAAATTATAGATATGCTATACCATTAAACATGTATGCCAAAAGCTTTTACTTTTTATTTTTTATCATATGGTATAACATAAAACAAATAATAAATAAAACATGGTATAAATAATAGATATAAATGTATTTTTTTATTTTTAACAAAATTAATTAATATGGATACTTGAATATGGTATACTACAAGTCAAATAACATATATACAATGCAAATAAAATCATAGTTAAAAGAAAAGTTTCTCCATAACATAAAGAAATTACCATTCATGAGTTCTAATATACCATAGAAAAAAATATTCTTATAATCATTTAAAAACTATATACCAATGCAATTATTTAACTTATATTTGACATAAGCTAATTTTTTTAATTTACGAGAAGCAATAGAAACAATGATATACCGTTATACAAAAAACATATATACCATACCTTTAAACTTATATACCCCAAATATATATACCATATTTTAGTTTTTATAGCTAAATAAAATTAACCTCAACTAATATACCAGTTTTCAAAACAAATATACTATAGTATTAAACTCATATACCACAATATATATATATACAAAGTGATATACTTTAAGAAATAAATAATAGTGTTATTATTATTGGAAGTTGCCAGAAACAAGTTTTCTTTCTGAACTTTTATTTTAACATAATGTAATTTTAATTCTAATATACAATAAAACAAACAATTAATAAGTAATAGAGGCAGTGATATACCATTATAAAAATATCAGAAATACTACACTTTTAAACTTATATACCACAAATAAATATACCATTTTTTTTCATTCTATATAACATAGCTAATTAAAATTAGCCTAAATTAATATACTGGTGTTCACTATAGATATACTATTTTAATAAACTCCTATACCACAACATACATATATATAGAGGTATTGTAAGAAAACAATAACAGTGGTATACTGTAAAGCAAACAATAGATATACTGATCTTGTAAACTTATGTGCCATACCAGATTTTTTTCTATTGCAAGTTATACATACAAAATACATATACCGTAATACAAATAGGAGATAGACCATGCTAATGAAATTATGTACAAAAAAAAAAAATCTCTTCAGATATTTCTATATCTGATATACTGTAACACAAATAACATATATACCATTATTATAAACTTATATACCATAATTTTTTTTTATATGTAATAAAAAGCAACAGGTGTTGTGATATACTACAATAAATAATAATATATGTACCCTATATTTTTTTTAATAAACCATAAGCAATAGCCACTGTCATATACAATAGTTCAAAAAACAAATATACTTTTAAACTTATATACCATTTTAAATTTGATTACAGAAGATACCATAATGTATTTGAAACATCAAATCTAATTGAGATATAACACTTTCAAAGATAAATGTCATCAATTAATTGAACACACTCATATTTCTAACATGACCTATAACCAATTGAATATACCCAAATTATTAGTGGAAAACATCCTGATGTTCCAAATCCAACAAATAGTAAACTAAAAGTGGTAAAACTAAAGTGAATGTTTATTGAGGATGAACACAAGATTTCAGCCTCTTCATAGATTTCATCTTCACATGAATAGCATTTCTACATCTTTTACGATTGTGTCCATTTTCATTGCACCTACCACACTTGATTTGCCTCCTTTTTTCACCAGCCGAAGGAATCCTCTTCTTTTTTGGTCTGCCAGCTCTTCTCCTTACAATGGGTGGCAGCACAACATGATCTTTGACAATATCAGGAATATCCCAAAACTTTTGACTTCCCACTGGATGGATTATTCCATTATATGTGCTCACAAAAGCATCCTTCATGTAAAAGTCAGAGACATAAGTATAATGGCACAAGTTTGCTTTTCTTATGGCAGCACATGCATGCGAGCAAGGGATTTCATCTAAGTCCCACTTGCAACAAGTGCAACTGCGCTTTAGAATTTCAACAACAAATTCTAAGTTACCATCAACAACTTGGTAAATTTGATGACCAACAGAGTATACCTGAGTATGAAAAACATTAATCAATATTGAAACATGTGCACTAAAGGTACTATATATATACTGTCATTGGTAAAAAAATATACACATAGGTAAATAAAAGATATAGCTAAAGTTGACTTACATTCATAGTTCTACCTAGACGATTTTGCTCAACAAGCTGGTCTTCTGCCCATTTTGACAACCTTGTAAATGTGCTTGCTGCTTCCAAACGACGTGTATCAAACCAATTTTGAACCTTTTGCCTTAAATTTTCCAATAAAGCTACAACTGATAGTTAAGAAACAACATTAGATCAATATGTAAAAACAATATATATATATATATTACATACATATACATGCTACTGGAAATCATATACCATAAACTTTATAATTTTTTTTTTCTAGTTTAACAAATAAAATAAGCAATACTTTTTGCTGCATCTTGTATATTTCTCAATATACCAGTTACAAAATACAATATACCATAATAGAAAATGAATATACCAAACAATAGATAACAAGAAAACCAGAAAAAAAAATCTGAATCAAACATATACCAGGAAAGTCTCTAGCTTCTTTCCAAACAGAATTTAAGCTTTCAGATATATTTGAGGTCATAATGGTGTATCTTCTTCTAGTAGAATATGATCTAGCCCATTTCTCATATCCAACTTGAAGAAGATATTCACGAATTCTTGGTTTGATTGACTCCATTTGGCGCATATAAAACTCAAAGTCAATCTTTAAATAAGCTCTTGAACAATTCTCAATTAGCACATCATGGCCCTTGAACTTCAATGGATATTTTAGGTTGTTCAACAAATGATAGGTGCATAGGACATGTTCTGCATCTGGATACACAGTAGATATTGCATTCTCAATACTCCTGTGTCTGTCTGAAACAATAACCAAATTATCTCGAGTTCCTAAAGCACCTCTTAATCTTTGGAAAAACCAAATCCAAGAAGAATCATTCTCAGAATCTCCGATGCCAAAACCTATTGGGAATATATGATTATTGGCATCCATGGCACATGCCATGAACAATGTTCCTGCAAGTTTAGCTGTTAAAAATGTTCCGTCAACTGATATGATTGGCCTACAATACTTCCATCCTTCAAGGGAAGCTCCAAATTCCATGAACATATACAAGAATCTGCCTTCATCTTCAGCTTGATAATCAACCACTGAGCCTACAAATGGAAATGATTGTACAAATCATAAACACAATTTATATAAAAAGATGGCTTGTTTTTCCCACTCAGTACAGGAAACACATATACTATAGTTGAAAAAATATATATACTGATGACAAAAACTGATATACTGTAATGCCCCGGATTCCCTATTGTGGTTAATGGCTGGTTTAGTAGGCCGGGAGGGCCATAACTGTTTAATTACGCCATTAAATGTGTTTATGAATGTTTATGAGAATTATATTATTATATGATGTTAAACGCATGTTTGTGAGTCCACATTTGTTTACGGGGGTATTATGGTAATTTGGCCCGTTGAGAGTATAATTGTATATTTGTATGTGTGACAATGATATATTGTGAGACCACATTATAATGTGGATTGGTTCAAGTATTTCGACATGAGACGATCGTTAAACGTAATTATCGGTTTGGTCATAACAGGTTTGAGCTCGGGGCTCGGGGTGAGTCTCGGGGTGATATTAAAGGCTATCGCGTTACCGGGGATTTTAGGGTAACGAGTTATGAAATATTGGTGTTTGAGGATATTGGGATTAGCGGGAATTGGGAAGCGTTAATTATAATTAACGGGTTAAGCTAGAAGTACCAATTTTACCCCTAGAGTAGTTTGAAAGGCTTTAGATGTCACAAGGGCATTTTGGTCTTTTTAGGGGAGGATATATATAATGTTAAGTGGCTTGGAAGGCTGTAGAGAAAGCAGGGCAAAAAAACAGAGGCATTATCTTCTCCCTTCCCGTACAACCCCTTTAATTGTCTTCTTTGGTGTTTGAGCTCTAGTTGTGGATTCAACGAAGAGGAACTTCAAGGCTGAGTTAGTAGACTAAGTTCAGCTTGTGTGGGAGGTTCAAAACAGGTTCTAAGGTAAGTTTTGATCTTTGAACTCAAGCTATGCTCTGTTTTCGTTTGGGATTTTAGTTCATGGTTTTTGATGTGGGAAGTGAGGATTAAAGGGAGTTCTTGGTGTTAGATGATTGGGTTTTGGTGAGGAGGTGTTATAGGTAAGGTTTGGGGGTTCAATTACATGTTTGGAGAAGGTTTTAAGATGATTCAAGGGACTGGTTTGAAGGGAAAAACGCAGGGTTAAATTCTGGTTCGTGTGTGGCCGACTTGCTGATCTGGGCTGGGCGCCGCGGCGCAGCAGGGGTGCGCCGCGGCCCTTGGCGTTTGGCAGGCAGGGAGCCTCTCTGTCTGGAGGCGCGCCGCAGCGCAAAAGCAGGGAGGGCCGCGGTCCTTAGAGCCAATTTCGCTAAAATAAGGTTTTTAGCTTGGGGATTCAAACCATAGGCCTCGGGGTTGGACCTAGTACCCGGTTGGGTAGTATTTGATGTCTCGGGGGCTGGGATTTGGTTTGGGAACCCTTGGTTATCATTTTTATTGATGAATCCTATATTTTGGTTATGACCAGGTGACCGTCGAGGAATTTAAAGGTTGATCGTTCTCAGGGGTCGTTCATATTATAATACTCACTCGAACCAGAGGTAAGAAAACAGTGTATGAATACAGTTGCACCCTGTATAGGTATATGACATGCGTGGTTTGATACTTGAGGCATGTTGGTTGATATATGTGGACATGGATTGCATATTAAATGCTATTGAACGCTGATTATCTGCTTAAGACACTGACTAGTCAGGGACCGACTCTAAAGTCGAGAATTATGCATTGAAGGGCTCTATAGCATTAATGCCAGACCGACCCTAAGGTCGAGAAACTTATAAGCGCTTGCCTGGTCTACGACCAGATGATTATAGCCAAGGTATATGACCCCGGTGACTGTCTGTCACAAGGCTAAGGGACGTTGTCCATAGTTTCGACTCTAGAGTCGTGAGGAAGGTTATGTTGGTGACCAATCACCATGCACCTGTCCTGATCAAGCTTATGAAAGAAATTACCTATTAGTTAAGCCCTGGTGACCCCATCGTCACATGGCTAGAGGGAGCGATGCTCATTATTGTGACTTTTGGCTATTGTCACCTACTTGTTGGACTGATAGTCCTGAGGGAATAACTATGATTATTGTTGATATTATATCATGCTATATTGTGTTTTCTTGCTGGGCCTCGGCTCATGGGTGCTTTGTGGTGCAGGTAAAGGAAAGGAAAAGCTTAGCCAGCCTTGAGAGGAGAGCTTGGGCGATGTAATGTACATACAGGGCCGCTTGACCGCCACGGTCAAGGAGTACTCAGAGGGACTAGGGGTTTACCCTATTTTTGCCGCTTAGGCCGGCGGAATTTGTATATCTGGAACTGTAGCAACTCTTTTGCAACTTGAACTACTTGTAAACATTTTAAAAGGCTCATGAGCAGTTTATTTACTTAATGAAAAGTACCCTTTCCTTTTTACTGGTTTTACACCTTAACATGATAATAACACTTAGATCACGTTTTTAACCAAAGGACTCGGGTAGCGGGTCAAATTTCCGGTTCACCGTTCTCCGTAACTGTTCTGGGGTAGCCAGGGCGTTACAACTTGGTATCAGAGCAATGCCAAGGTTAGGGTTCCTGTAGACTGGCTGGGTATGTACACACATCGTCGAAGACAAGCTCGACTCATGGTTTGGTAACTATTTACGTGGTTACATGAATAATTGTTTAAACGTGATATATATGTGTTACCTGCGTGCATGAGATATTATGCTGAGCCTGTGCCCTGAAATATCATATCTTCAGCAAATGTGTACTGATTAGTACTGAGATTGCTGGCGCCTGCTTATTAGTATGGTTGTTTATGAGTTATTATGTGATACATGCTGAGTGCTGAATGCCATGAACATGTATCTGATTGTGAATATTGAATGACTGTGGAATGTGACTATTATCTGTTTGTTCTTGGACCGTAAGGCGGCAAGAGGTTTAGTTATTACTACCTGACTGGCCGTATTGATTATTGTTTCAGTAAGGTATCAGTGACAGAATGAACCCAGAACAGACAGGCACCTCAGCTGGCCAGAATGGTCAGGGTCAGAATAATGACAGTAGTCAGGGTCAAGTGAATGACCAATCTCAGGTTCCACAGCCAGCACCTGCAAACTGGCAGCAGATGTTTAATGATTTGCAGGCTTTAGTAGTAAAACAGGGAGAGGAGCTTCGTCTCCTAAGACAGCAACAGGTGCCAGTGGTAGCCAGTGTTGCAGAGGCACCTTCTGTGTCGGTGCCAGTTATTGGGCCACTGCCTGGGGTTGAAAACAGATTGGAACCTCTTTATGAGCGGTTCAGGAAACAGCAACCTCCTGTGTTTGAAGGCAGTGCTGATCCTACCAAAGCTGAACAATGGATGAGCATGCTTACCACTATGCTTGACTTTATGAGGGTAGTTGGTAATGAGAGGGTGGCTTGTGCGGCCTATATGTTTCGGGAAGATGCCCGGATATGGTGGGAAGTGGTTGGCCAGACCAAGGATGTTAATCTCCTGAGCTGGGAGGAATTTCAGACCTTGTTCAATGAAAAGTATTATAATGACGCCATTAGAGCGGCGAAGGCTGATGAATTTATGAGGCTTCTTCAGGGAAACTTATCAGTGACCGAGTATGCCTTAAGGTTTGACCGTTTGGCTAAGTTTGCCAAGGAGCTGGTGCCCACTGATGGGACCAGGAGAGAGCGTTTCCTACAGGGGCTACAGCCTAGGTTAGCCCGAGATGTGCGCATCACCACTGTGGCAGGGGTCACTACTTATGCACAGGCGGTGGAGAAGGCACTTACAGCTGAAACTGCAGAGATAAAGATCTGGCGTGAGAATGCAGCCAGAAGAGATTTCAGGAGGCCAGGTCCTCCATTTATGGGTTCTGGTAGGGGTGTTGGCCCCAGTGATCAGAAGAGGAAGGTTCCTGATACCTTCCCAGTTCCAGGTCCTGACAGGAGACCTCGTGGTGTTACAATAGGTCGTCCTGGGGGCAGTGAAGCCTGGAAGTCCTATCCCGAGTGTCCAAGATGAAAGAGGCATCACTTGGGAGAGTGTAAGGCAAGGGCCTGCTTCTCTTGTGGAGCAGTGGGTCATCTGAAAAAGGACTGCCCTAAGGCAAGAAAGGAAGAACCCAGGAAGGCAGACAGCTCGACCCCAGCGCGAGTGTTTGCATTGACTCAGGAAGAAGCTGAGGCTTCCCCCTCAGTTGTTACAGGTCAGCTTCTTAGTGCAGGAACTGTTTATAATGTATTGATTGACTCAGGTGCTACGCATTCCTTTGTTGCTAGTAGCGTTATTCATAGATTGTGTAGACCTTGTGATTTCCATGCTGTGGGGTTTGGTACTTTGTTACCCACTGGGGAGCTGGTTGTATCCAGGAGGTGGGTCAGATCTTTGCCAGTGATAGTGGAGGGCAGAGAGTTGTCAGTGGATCTTATAGAGTTGGTTATGACTGACTTCGATATGATACTGGGTATGGATTGGTTGGCCAAGTATGGGGCAACCATTGATTGCAGAAGGAAGATGGTCACCTTTGAGCCTGAGGGTGAGGATCCTTTTGTATTTGTTGGTACTGTGCATGGACCCCGTATTCCTATGATTTCGGTATTGAGGGCTAGGGATTTATTGCAAGGGGGTTGCATTAGATTCTTAGCCAGTGTGGTTGATACCACCAAGGTCGTGCCAGTGAGACCAGAGGATACTAGACTTGTGTGTGAGTTTCTGGACGTGTTTCCAGAGGATTTGCCAGGGTTGCCACCACACAGAGAGATTGAGTTCGTTATAGAACTGGCCCCAGGGACGGAGCCAGTGTCTAGAGCACCATACAGAATGGCCCCAGCTGAGTTGAAAGAATTAAAGGTACAGCTGCAAGAGCTGTTGGATTTGGGTTTTATCAGACCTAGCTTTTCACCTTGGGGTGCGCCAGTTCTGTTTGTGAAGAATAAAGATGGTTCTTTGAGGATGTGTATAGATTACAGGGAACTGAATAAGTTGACAATTAAGAACCGGTATCCTTTGCCAAGGATAGATGATCTGTTTGATCAATTGCAGGGTAAGACGGTATTCTCTAAGATCGACCTTCGTTCTGGTTATCATCAGTTGAGGGTCAAGGAGGGAGACATACCGAAGACCGCTTTTCGCACTAGGTATGGGCATTACGAGTTTCTAGTTATGTCCTTTGGATTGACTAATGCCCCTGCCGCTTTCATGGACATGATGAACAGAGTGTTCAAGGATTATTTAGACCAGTTTGTGATCGTCTTTATCGATGATATTCTGGTGTATTCTCAGACTGAGTCAGAACATGAGCAACATCTGAGGTTGGTTCTGTAGAGGTTGAGGGAACACAGATTGTTTGCAAAGTTCAGGAAATGTGAATTCTGGTTGTCTCAGGTGTCCTTCCTTGGGCACATTGTCAGTAAGGAGGGGATTACAGTGGATCCATCAAAGATTGAAGCAGTTAGAGATTGGCCAAGGCCAAAGAATGCTTCTGAGATTAGGAGTTTCCTTGGATTGGCAGGGTATTACAGGCGTTTTGTGGAAGGGTTCTCAAAGATTACTACTTCGTTGACCGAGCTGACACGCAAAGGTCAGAAGTTTGTGTGGTCAGACAAGTGTGAGAACAGCTTCCAAGAGTTGAAACAGAGGTTGATTACAGCTCCAGTTCTGAGTCTTCCGACAGACCAGGAGAAGTTTGTGATATACTGCGATGCTTCTCATCAGGGTTTGGGCTGTGTTTTGATGCAATCAGAGAGAGTTATAGCTTATGCTTCTCGTCAGTTGAAGGAGTATGAGAAAAGGTATCCTACCCATGACTTAGAGTTGGCAACGGTGGTTTTTGCTTTAAAGATATGGAGGCATTATCTCTATGGAGAGAAGTGTGAGATTTATACAGACCACAAGAGCCTGAAGTATTTCTTTACTCAGAAAGACTTGAACATGAGGCAAAGGCGTTGGCTGGAACTAGTGAAAGATTATGATTGTGAGATTCTGTATCACCCAGGGAAAGCCAACGTGGTAGCTGATGCTTTAAGCCGGAAGGGTCCGGGACAGATTCATGGTATTAGACTAATAGCCAGAGAGTTAGCTGATGATATGACCAGAGCTGGTATAGAGTTGCTGGTAGGCCAGTTGGCCAATGTTACGCTACAGTCTACGCTGTTAGAGAGGATTAAAGAGGGTCAGTTGAGTGATCCACAGCTGATCAAGATTAGAGGGGATGTTTTGGCTGGAGCATCCAGGGATTATACAGTGTCTGATTTGGGGTTATTGAGATACAAGGGACGGATATGTGTTCCGTTAGACACTGCATTGAGGCGGGAGATTCTGGATGAATCTCATACTACACCTTACTCTTTGCATCCGGGCACAACGAAGATGTACCAGGATGTAAGATCATTGTACTGGTGGCCAGGGATGAAGAGAGATGTAGTAGAGTATGTGGCTAAGTGCTTGACATGTCAGCAGGTCAAGGCTGAGCATCAGAGGCCGGCAGGGTTATTTCAGCCTCTGGATATCCCAGAGTGGAAGTGGGAAGACATCACAATGGACTTTGTGGTGGGCTTGCCCAGGACAGTTGGTCAGCATGATTCCATTTGGGTGATAGTGGATCGTTATACCAAGTCAGCTCACTTTCTACCGGTGAGGACTACCTATACTGTTGACCAGTATGCAGATCTCTATGTGAGAGAGATTGTGCACCTCCATGGAGCTCCTAGGTCGATCGTGTCTGATCGGGATCCTACGTTCACTTCCAAGTTTTGGAAGAGTTTACAGACAGCCATGGGTACACGACTGAAGTTCAGTACAACTTATCATCCTCAGACAGATGGGCAATCTGAGAGGACGATCCAGATATTAGAAGACATGCTGAGGGCATGTGTGCTGGACTTTGGTGGTTCATGGAGTAAGTATCTGCCTTTGATAGAGTTCTCCTATAATAACAGTTACCAGTCTACCATTGGTGTTGCACCTTATGAGATGCTGTATGGTAGGAAGTGTAGATCTCCCATTCATTGGGATGAGACAGGTGAAAGGAGATACTTAGGTCCTGAGGCGGTTCAGAGGACCAGTGAGGCTATTGATAAGATTAGAGCTCGGATGCTTACTTCTCAGAGTAGACAGAAGAGCTATGCAGATCCCAAACGCAGGAACATGGAGTTCCAGGTAAGAGACTATGTCTTCCTTAGAGTCTCGCCGTGGAAAGGGGTGAGAAGGTTTGGGAAGAAAGGCAAGCTGAGTCCCAGATTTGTAGGTCCATTTGAGATCCTGGAGAGGATTGGTCAAGTGGCTTACAGGCTAGCTTTGCCTCCGGCGTTGTCGGCCGTGCATAATGTATTCCATGTGCCCGCTCTTCGGAGATATGTATCTGATGAGAGACATGTCTTGAGTTATGAGGATCTGGAGCTTGAACCAGATCTCTCCTTTGAGGAGCAGCCTGTTCAGATACTTGATTAGAAGGATAAAGTCCTCAGGAACAAGACAATACCTTTGGTTAAGGTATTGTGGAGGAACAGCAAGGTCGAGGAGGCGACCTGGGAGCTGGAGTCTGATATGCGGAGTCAGTTTCCCGAGCTGTTCAGGTAAATTTCGAGGACGAAATTTCTGTAAGGAGGGGATAGTTGTAATGCCCCGGATTCCCTATTGTGGTTAATGGCTGGTTTAGTAGGCCGGGAGGGCCATAACTGTTTAATTACGCCATTAAATGTGTTTATGCATGTTTATGAGAATTATATTATTATATGATGTTAAACGCATGTTTGTGAGTCCACATTTGTTTACGGGGGTATTATGGTAATTTGGCCCGTTGAGAGTATAATTGTATATTTGTATGTGTGACAATGATATATTGTGAGACCACATTATAATGTGGATTGGTTCAAGTATTTCGACATGAGACGATCGTTAAACGTAATTATCGGTTTGGTCATAACAGATTTGAGCTCGGGGCTCGGGGTGAGTCTCGGGGTGATATTAAAGGCTATCGCGTTACCGGGGATTTTAGGGTAACGAGTTATGAAATATTGGTGTTTGAGGATATTGGGATTAGCGGGAATTGGGAAGCGTTAATTATAATTAACGGGTTAAGCTAGAAGTACCAATTTTACCCCTAGAGTAGTTTGAAAGGCTTTAGATGTCACAAGGGCATTTTGGTCTTTTTAGGGGAGGATATATATAATGTTAAGTGGCTTGGAAGGCTATAGAGAAAGCAGGGCAAAAAAACAGAGGCATTATCTTCTCCCTTCCCGTACAACCCCTTTAATTGTCTTCTTTGGTGTTTGAGCTCTAGTTGTGGATTCAACCAAGAGGAACTTTAAGGCTGAGTTAGTAGACTAAGTTCAGCTTGTGTGGGAGGTTCAAAACAGGTTCTAAGGTAAGTTTTGATCTTTGAACTCAAGCTATGCTCTGTTTTCGTTTGGGATTTTAGTTCATGGTTTTTGATGTGGGAAGTGAGGATTAAAGGGAGTTCTTGGTGTTAGATGATTGGGTTTTGGTGAGGAGGTGTTATAGGTAAGGTTTGGGGGTTCAATTACATGTTTGGAGAAGGTTTTAAGATGATTCAAGGGACTGGTTTGAAGGGAAAAATGCAGGGTTAAATTCTGGTTCGTGTGTGGCCGACTTGCTGATCTGGGCTGGGCGCCGCGGCGCAGCAGGGGTGCGCCGCGGCCCTTGGCGTTTGGCAGGCAGGGAGCCTCTCTGTCTGGAGGCGCGCCGCAGCGCAAAAGCAGGGAGGGCCGCGGTCCTTAGAGCCAATTTTGCTAAAATAAGGTTTTTAGCTTGGGGATTCAAACCATAGGCCTCGGGGTTGGACCTAGTACCCGGTTGGGTAGTATTTGATGTCTCGGGGGCTGGGATTTGGTTTGGGAACCCTTGGTTATCATTTTTATTGATGAATCCTATATTTTGGTTATGACCAGGTGACCGTCGAGGAATTTAAAGGTTGATCGTTCTCAGGGGTCGTTCATATTATAATACTCACTCGAACCAGAGGTAAGAAAACAGTGTATGAATACAGTTGCACCCTGTATAGGTATATGACATGCGTGGTTTGATACTTGAGGCATGTTGGTTGATATATGTGGACATGGATTGCATATTAAATGCTATTGAACGCTGATTATCTGCTTAAGACACTGACTAGTCAGGGACCGACTCTAAAGTCGAGAATTATGCATTGAAGGGCTCTATAGCATTAATGCCAGACCGACCCTAAGGTCGAGAAACTTATAAGCGCTTGCCTGGTCTACGACCAGATGATTATAGCCAAGGTATATGACCCCGGTGACTGTCTGTCACAAGGCTAAGGGACGTTGTCCATAGTTTCGACTCTAGAGTCGTGAGGAAGGTTATGTTGGTGACCAATCACCATGCACCTGTCCTGATCAAGCTTATGAAAGAAATTACCTATTAGTTAAGCCCTGGTGACCCCATCGTCACATGGCTAGAGGGAGCGATGCTCATTATTGTGACTTTTGGCTATTGTCACCTACTTGTTGGACTGATAGTCCTGAGGGAATAACTATGATTATTGTTGATATTATATCATGCTATATTGTGTTTTCTTGCTGGGCCTCGGCTCATGGGTGCTTTGTGGTGCAGGTAAAGGAAAGGAAAAGCTTAGCCAGCCTTGAGAGGAGAGCTTGGGCGATGTAATGTACATACAGGGCCGCTTGACCGCCACGGTCAAGGAGTACTCAGAGGGACTAGGGGTTTACCCTATTTTTGCCGCTTAGGCCGGCGGAGTTTGTATATCTGGAACTGTAGCAACTCTTTTGCAACTTGAACTACTTGTAAACATTTTAAAAGGCTCATGAGCAGTTTATTTACTTAATGAAAAGTACCCTTTCCTTTTTACTGGTTTTACACCTTAACCTGATAATAACACTTAGATCACGTTTTTAACCAAAGGACTCGGGTAGCGGGTCAAATTTCCGGTTCACCGTTCTCCGTAACTATTCTGGGGTAGCCAGGGCGTTACATATACTAAACATGATAAACAATAAATAACAAAAAAACTACATAGAAATATGTGTTATTTATTGAAATATGTGCAAAGTACATCATAAACATATTTTATTAAAGAAAAATATATAGATATATCAATAAAAAAAATTACACCATAAAGACATACACAAAAACAAAACAAAAAATTACAAACCAAACAATCACATACCAGGATTAGAAGACTTTAGAGCATGGAGATATGATGGCAATAGAGCATATGACTCATCAGCAGATCCTTGTAATGCCTCCAATGCTTTTTCCTTTGCCATACGAGCTTTGAAGTAACTAATATGGACCCCATAATCTCTCAACATATGAGCTACTATCTTTTTAGGACATGTTGTTGCATCATCTCTTAGCAAGTTAGTTACACAATCACTCACTAATTTGCTAGTAGCTTGACGATGATCATTTAACACAACATCAATTGGACAAGTATGATCCTTGACATACTTCCTTACCATCCAAAAATCTCCATTTCAATACTTTGAAGCATTCATGTACCATTCACAATTTGGAACTACACATCTGACAACCAATCTAGTTTGGTTAGACTTAATAGTCACAAATTCAAAATTTTTCTTAATTGAGATCAACCCTAATGCAGTCTTCAACTTTTCTTTATTTTCAAAGAAGTATTTGACTTTCAGATCTTCCAATCCAATGGGATCTACAAATATAGAGTCTACGTTTTCTGAAGTTGGATAATTGTTCATGTTGGAACTTAGAACAGTTGAACTACCACTGCTCCCACCATGAGAATTTGACGATGAACCTACTTCAAAGTTTGTGCCAAACTTTGAAGACAAATCTGAATCCATTATAGAGGAGTGATCAGTAACAGACTCCAACAACAAACGACTATTCTC
Source organism: Humulus lupulus (assembly GCF_963169125.1). Lineage (NCBI taxonomy): Eukaryota > Viridiplantae > Streptophyta > Magnoliopsida > Rosales > Cannabaceae > Humulus > Humulus lupulus. The sequence goes on from NC_084796.1 coordinate 22,663,770, forward strand.
AATGGACTTTTGAATTAGTTCAACCATTGGACGCTCCTCAAAACTTACAATGAGTGGGTATTTCATTTCTTTATCAGATTTTGCCATATGTAGGTACCAACTCATACCACTATCACCCATAACCTCTAAAATATTATTTCCATTCTCTCCAAGGTTCATATCAACAAAAATCCTAATGTAGTGGCGATGACAATCCAACTTTAGAGGCAACTCTTTATACAATAGTTGTAAAGCATCTAAAAATGTGGCATTGTCGTTAAGCAACATAGCTGTCAACCTATAACCCACGAATTTTTTGTTGTCATTCCAATGTCCATCATACAATATTGTAATAGGAACCTTTCCCATAACTGAAAAAAAAAATTATAAGAAAGAAGGAAGATTAGAAAACACAACTTAGTATACCACAACATTATTACACATGCTAGAAAGTAAAATAACATAAGATATTAAAATAAATATACCAAAATTATGAAACCATATACAACATAAAAAGGAGAAAAAATTTGGAATAATAATTGCAAACCAAGTGTGGTATATGACACCACACAAAACATATATACCAATCAAATACATTTCAACAAACCCATTTAATACATTTCAACAAGCACATTTAATCATTTATATTGCAACTAAACTTCATGGGCACCTTCCAATGGTTAAATAGCCTATTTAATTCAGAATTTTGATCAAATATATGATGACAAAACCAACTTAAAAGAGACTTTCATTGATGGAAGAGTTGAGTTGTGGAAAAGAAACTCAAATTGGCATGTCTCATTATATTTGCTTCAAAAAACTATTTGACCACTCTAGCATTTAGAACACCACCATGTATTTTTGCACTTTATGAACTCAGAAAGAAACAAAATAAGCAAAGCAAAGATTCTCAAAAACAAATATACCCTTCCAAGGAAATCATTAAAATATAATCATAAACAATTGTGAGGCAAAATTAATAGTCTTGTATTTAGAAGCAAATCAGTAAAAAATGGACAGCTGGGAGTGCAAAAGACTTCAAGCCAAGTGACTTAAATTGCCAATTTGTAATGAAGACCCCATTAATATTTAACACATAAAACTTTTAAAATTAATAATAATAACAAAAAAGCTAATGGTGGCACAAGAAATCAGTCCATTTGTATTAGATGCTAGGATATAAAATACATACGCTGACATAGATGCAGAGGGAACAAAAAAAATAATCAGAAATCATTCATTAGTATATCTCAATACAGATTCCAAGAGAAAATTATAAGAATCCTAAATAGTAACTCCAAATGACAAAATATTAAAATTGCACATAAATTAAAGCCTTATTCATTTAGCTTTGAGATGCAGACTAAATGCTTGAAGAGCTATAAGAACTTCTTTTAAACTCTCCTTGGAGGGTTCATTGCAAACACATCTAAGTCTTTGGCTATAACAATAATACAAAGTTAAAACCAAATTTGTTGAACCTCATCAAAATTGCTATCCATAATGGGTTGTATGCTATCACTTATTGTCTACATACAACATATGTAGAGATAAATTAAAAATATACAATTCTGAAAATGCATTTAGTTCTAGGCCACAATGGTTTCACAGAAACAATACCAGAGACAAGATCAATCAATGCTAGATTGATGGCCACCTAAAACAGAAATGTTCCTGAACCGTACAAATAATATATGGAAGAGAAATATACAATTATGAAAATGCATTTAGTTCTAGGCCACAATGGTTTCACAGAAACAATACCAGAGACAAAATAAATCAATGCTAGATTGATGGCCACCTAAAACAGAAATGTTCCTGAACCGTACAAAGAATATATGGAAGAAAAATAATTGTTCATTTCAATTTGTGTAATATCGCATGAATGAGAATAAGCAATTCAATATAATATCGCATGAATGTCATTAAGCAATTCAGTATAATATTGCAAATAGTCTCTAACCCATTTACACAGGAAAATGAGTATACTAATCAGAAAGAAAAACAAAAAATAATGAAAAGGAAGAGAAATACCTCTAGATTTGTGGAAAAATGGAAGAATGATCCGAAATATTGGATGATGGCCTAAAGAAAGCAAATATACTTAAATTTTTGTTTCAAAACACTGAAAAGAAAATGGAAAATGCTGGAAAGATGGAGAAGAAAATGGAAAATGCTGGAAAGATGGAGATGGCAATATGAAACAAGTGAAAGTTAACCAAAATTCTTCTTTACCGGAAAAAATGGAGGAATAAATGCTATAAATCGACTTCTCCCTCTCCTTCTCGTTGTCTCTTTTTTTTTTTTTTGCTGAGAATTTTTTTTTGGTTGTATCACTCTCATCTTTCACGTGTTCTTGCTGAGAATGATGATATAAATGATACACTAAGGGTAATTTAGTAAATTAATCATCTAAAAAGCCCATTTTTCTACCATTTTAAAAATAGGGACATTGGGCTTCAAATGCAATTAATTTGGGCCATTTGCTATAAATTCTCAAATTAAAATCATATATTTTCATATTATGTAAACATTTTTTATTATCTTCATGAAAATATATAATTAAATTGTAATTTATTAGACATTTTTACTTGCAAAAGTGCATTTTCATGCACTAATCACTAGGCCTGTTTGATTTAAGCTTGAATGAGCGTGAACTTTATCCAACAAAGTGTATTTGGGAGTTTAGGATGACCACCCTATGAAGAATAGGGTGGCCAACCACATCATGTAGTCCTTGAGCATGTTAGGTCGACCGCCCTTAGGGGTTGAGGTCAAGCCGAACACCCCTAGGGGGCTAGGGCCAGGCCGACCACCCCTAGGGTGTTTAGGCCGGTCGACTTCCCTATAGGTCCCGAACCTATCCTTTTTTACTCATCGGTCTTTTTTCAATACTTTTCTATTTTTCCCTGACTTGTGATGCCACATGCCGCTTTCTCATTCGCCACATCATCTCTTGAATTTAGAGGGATAACAAATAGGATGTCATAATAACTTCAAGATTAAGATCAATTTGTATATAATCATCTTATTGATATATTTAATTAATACTTATAACATAAACAATATTAGTAAATTAGTAATAATATATCGAGTCTCATTCATGTATAACCACTTTATACAAAGTACCTCCACTAAGATGTTCTACTACTTCAATAATCTGAATCTAGATTACATGTATTCATAATACTAGTGTATTGGAATTGCTTGGCTAACAATTTGTTTACTTTTGTTAATGTTTCTACGTCATTTCTAATAAGTAGAATATCATCAATGTCAAGAGTTAAGAATACCACAATGCCATCTTTGATTTTTTTATAGACACATGGTTCATCAATGTTTTGTTCAAAACCATACGTTGTGATTGTGTCATCAAATCCCAGATTTCAAGATCTAGAAGCTTGTTTAAATTCATAAATGGACTTAAGAAGCTTGCAAACCTTTTGTTTTTGATCTTTTATTTCGAAGCCTTCTGGTTGAGATATATAAATGGTCTCATCAAGATAGCCATTTAGAACTGTTGTCTTAAGATCTGTTTGTCATATCTCATAATCCATGCAAGCAGCATGGCCACAAGAGAAAAGGTTTCTTCATAATCAACCCCTTCTCTTTGAGTATTGCCCTTGGCTACAAGCCTAGCATTGAAAGTTTCCACTTTCCCTTCCGCTCCTCTTTTCTTCTTGAATATCCATTTGCAACCGAGAGGTTTAACATTTTCTTGTAGATCTTCAAGAATCCAGACGAAATTGGAATACATTGATTCAATTTCCAAGTTCATGTCATCTTGTCAAAATCTTTCATTGCATATGTCAATGGATCATCTTTGTTTTTGTCAAACACAAGTATTTGAACTTAGTGTTCATAGTGAATTGGTTGTCTAACAACCCTCTCACTACGATGAAGCTCTTTATTATTCTGAGAAGACCTTTTGGCTTCTTCTTATCATTGTTCATTGCGAACAGTTGGTGATCTATTTACTTGATCTAAGACCATCTTCTCTAGTACAATCTTATTGCGAGGCTTGTGGTTGTGTAAATATAGTAACATTCAAGAAAAGTAGAATTTTTCAATACAATTTTTTTGTTTTCTTTAGGACTATAGAATATACCACCTTTAGTGTTTTTGGAATACACTACAAACATGCACAGTTCAGTGCGAGATTCCAGCTTTCCAATCTTTCCTTTTGTTGTCTGTGTTTTCACCACGAGACACATGGCAATTAGAAACAATAATGACAACACAAGTCATGAGATTCTCAGAGTGTGAACTCCTCCAAGAATCCCAAACTGGCAAAGTCGTGGATGTCTCCAAGTGAGACCATGCCCCGTGGTCTGTCCTCAAGGCGAGGATGTCTCCAGGAGAAGCCATGTCCCGAGCCAATCTCCAAGTCGCGGATGTCTCCAAGCGAGGCCACGCCCTGAGGTCTATCCTCGAGGTGAGGATGTCTCCAGGTGAGGTCACGTCTCGAGCCAATCTCCAAGACATGGATGGCTCCAAGTGAGGCCACACCCTGGGGTCTCTCCTCGAGGCGATAGTGTCTCCAAGTGAGGCCACGTCCCAAGGAGCTCTCTTCACTCGCCCATCTCCCAGGTCTAGGATTCAGATCCTCGGACCTGGAGTAGATGCCAGGTGTAAGTCACTGCGTGTATGGGCCAACAGAAGATCATCAGACAAATTTTGGTAAGCCTCGATTAGTAGTGTCGAGTTCATACCCTCGACAATCGACATTTCCCACAACGTCGCCTGACATAGGCGAACATGCACCGCACCTTGATAGTTAGAGACATTTCCCCATAAAGTTGGTTCACAACTTTCTACAATGGGCCCCATGCAACCTGCCTAGGCCATAGTCTCTATTTAGTGCAACCCTTTTTGTATTAATTCAACATTAATACCCCATAGTGGGGGAATTTGTATTAATGATAGATGATTAACATTAATGACCTCAACCTAATAGGTTTTGGGTATCTCCTTGTAAAGGGTTCACATTTTTAGAGAGAGAAACTCTGTAACTTAGTGCAACATATACTCTGCCTAAGAACCACCATTGAAGCTTGCTCAAACAAGCTTCAAGCTTACTAAATACCAGAGACTCATGGACTAGGAATTTTTTATAGCCTGAACCACGTAAAATCCTTTTGTTCTTTTCCATTATTTTCTTTAAACTTTCGGATTAGGTTGATAGCGAAAAAGGCAGTCAAAATTTTGGTGCTTACATTGAGAGTGTGAAGAAAGCTTGAAGAACATAGCCATGGTGACCACTCGGAGAAATTCACCAGACGATGCAACTCCTCCAGCTGAAGTTGAGGGAGGAGAACCAGTCGTCCACAGTTGTAGGACCTCCCTGAAATGGTGGAAGACTACGACAAAAATGTCGAATACGACGGCGTAGACGACGAGTATTATGAGGAGGAATATCCTTAGCCCATCGACATAGAGGAAACAACAGAAGTGTTGGCGCTACGCGATCAGGTGGCCACTCAGCAGCAGAAAATCGACAACCAGGAGGGTAATATCGCCGCCCTATAGGAGATGGTTGACGCCATGAGGGCTACTTTGGTGGCCCAAAGGGTGCGAGTGGACCCCCATGGAGAAGTACCAACTAGGAAGCCATCTGGTGTGACACTTGTCGACCCAGCCAGTGTGCCTCCCGAGCACCCGGCTGATGTAGCGCGAGATTCGCCAGTTGGCGTTCCCCCTTTGTACCCAGCTGGAGTTGGAGCCCCACTTATGCCACAAGACTGTCGCAAGGGTAAGGTTGGCGACAACCCTGCTCCCAAGCAAAAGAAGGCTCGTTGGAACCCCAAAGAAAATATGGCCATGAGGCTAGCTAGTAAGGGTAGAGGCCTAGGTGCCCAAGGAGCCCAGGGCATTCCGCCGAAGCGCGCTAATAAAGTTCGCGCGAGACCTGGAGGTGGTGTCCCCCCAGCACCTCGCCATCACCATAGGAACAATGGCCAAGGAACCAATAGACTAAACATCTTCGTTAACTGAGAACACGACATCAGCATCTTAATTAAGAAAACATTTAGTCTGACGGGGAAACAGAAGTAGCATACCTCGAGGGCAGTGGTGCATTTTGAGGCCAAGATGACCTATGAGAATGCCTGAATGCTCGTAGGTTTAATAAGGCTTTCGAGTGCAGACCCGAGAGGAAAGACAAGTCAGACCTCTGGGACAATCTCAACGCCCGAAAGAAGGATCACCCTGTGAAAAGTGCCCACCATGATCGCGACCCCCTCTGCGCACAGTTAGAGAGCCTGAAGAGGATAATGTTCAGAATGGCCTGACAGTAGGGCCATGGCTCCAATGGGGATCCATGTGCTCCTCAATGTGTAGAGTCTTCGTTATTGCGAGGCTTTAAGATGATGGTAGTACAGATCCCACCAACCACCTTTTGCAGTTCAATAAGTCGGGATCCATTCATTCTTAGCAGAAGTTGTCATCTTCATTCCAAAGACAATTCATAGCTACTTAAAAGGTGGGCTTTGAGGTCAATGCTTTGGGAAACAAAAAGCAGGGACCCTTCAAGACCCTAAAATATTACATCAAGCACTTCAAGGAGGAACATGCTAGGACCAAGAGGGTCGACGACGGCCAGCAGCTAATGGACTTATAGGCCAACATCTATGCGGGGTCCCCGTTGTGGGATGACCTCCAACAAAGAGGATGCCAAAGGCTCGACGACTTCATTCGTCGAGCACAAGAGTGTATTAGAAGGGAAGATTCTCAGATCGGAGCATTTGGGGGGCTTGTCACCTTTCCAACTTCAACAATGCCAAGCCCTGTGGCTTTAGGGACCCAATATCCACCCTAAACTCCTATCCAACATAGTGTGGTGGGAGCCCAGTCCAGTGCAGTAGTCCCGCCAGTTGGCTTTAGTGTCGTGCGACCCGCTTGTTTCAGTGTCGCTCCGACAAGATATGGAGCAGTGCCCACTGGATACAGTTCTTATAAGCCTGTATTCAGTGCTGGAGTTGCTTCTCCAACCCAGTCAGCCGCACCCAGCTGGACCCCCAGCAGCAACAAACGCGGCGGAAAAGGCAAGGGCATAAAGCCCAAGGGAAATAGGACAATGTAGACAGGATAGGGAACTGCCCCTGAACAGAAGTACGTCTCCTAGTACTCCTAGTACGTTGACTTAGTGGAATCTCAGGAGAACATCTTTGTGGCCCTGGAACAATAGGTTCATTATCGGAAGCCACAACCCATTCAGAGAGACAAGGAAAGGAGAGATCCCAACAAGTTTTTTCGTTTTCATAACGATGTGGGGCACCCAAAAAATGAGGGCCGCCAACTCAAGGATGAGATCGAAAACCTCATCAAAATGGGACACCTCTGCCAATATGCTCTGGATGGAGCACACCAGGCTCAGGCCCCGGCCGCGGGAACACCCAAACAACCCACAGCCCCTAGGCTTCGGGTACGGTGCTCGCAGCTCCACATCAGCAGATCGTCCATGGATCTCTCCAAGTGAATGGGCGTGTGGGGACCATCTCTAGAGGACACCACTTGGGGGGCACCTTTCGAGGCCCACAGAATCGGTATGTGCAGGCCTTAAACCATGATGACGAGGTGTTGGCATTAGCTCAATTGCCAGCCCAGATGCCAAGGATGACCGTCCAAGTCATCACATTCTCCGAGGAAGATGCTCAGAGAATGCACTTTCCACACCACGATCCTTTGGTGATCGAGAACCAGGTTTCCAATAAGAAGGTGGCTCGATCCTGGTGGAAAATGGGAGTTCAGTGAATATCTTGTCCAAGTCAGCCTATGAGAAGATCGGGTTAACTACAAGCCACTTGTCCCTGTGCACCTCTACATTATATGGGTTCTCGGGGGAAGGTCTCATACCAATGGGCTAGACCAAGCTGTCTGTAATGCTTGGACAGGTGCCTAACCAAGCTTTTAAGTGCTGTACCTTTGTGGTGGTTCATTGATCCTTGGCATATAATGCCATCTTGGGGCGTCCAACCTTAGTGGAGTTCGGGGCGGTCACCTCCATTTAGCATCTATGCATTAAGTTCCCCACAGACTCGAGGATTGGCACAGTCCGAAGAGACAAAAAAGAGGTGAGACAATGTTGCAATGTGTCCCTCATGCAACCAATAATGGTGGTCGAGGTGTTGGCGCTTAAGCAGCCTCTTGCCGAGGAGGTGGAGGTGCAGGTTGTTTGGGTTGATGAAACCAACGAGTACGACTCACGAGTTCAGGAAGAGAGGGCTATCGAGCCCATGGAGGAAGTCAAGGAAGTGGGCCTCGATGCCTCCTTCCCAAAAAGGAAGACCAAGGTCAGGAAGAATATAAAGGCAGATGTCTGAGAAGCACTGGTGCGATTTCTCCGGGGAAATCTTGACGTTTTTGCCTGGTCTCACTCCGACATGACTGGCATTGACCCAAATATCATTTGTCATGCCTTGAATATCAATTCAAACCTCACTTCGATTAAGAAAAAATGGAGAATGTTTGACCAGACCAGGGCAAAAGTCTCAAAGGGGGAGGTAGACAAGCTACTCACAAATAGATTCATTCAGGACGCCCAATACCCCAAGTGGGTATCCAATCCAGTCCTTGTGCCCAAGCCAAAGGGCACCTGGAGGACTTGCATAGACTTCTCCAACCTCAACAATGTTTTCCCTAAAGACTGTTTCCCGGTGTCGAAAATAGATCAGATGGTCTATGCCACCTTTGGGTACGAGCTCTTGTCCTTTCTGGACGCGTACTCGGGCTATAACCAGATTTTCATGCATGTAACGCCCTACTACCTTAGATACATTACCATGTGATTTATAAATGTGTCATTAGCTCACTAATCAAGGTTTTAGGTTAAAAAGTGTGATTAAATTGAAATATAAACTCATTTGACAACATTAAATATAAAAGATTTGGACATTCATTAAAATCTTTAAAGTTATACATTTGGGTTCCCAAAACATTGTTTGAAAATGTTTTAAAACTCAAAATATGAATACAGTCCACCTAAGCGACAAAGCAAATCATTACAAATACTCCTCAAAATGACCCTGGTTGTGGCAGCCATGTAGGCCGAACATGTACACGCTGCTCCACACTCTCCAACTCATGGTTGGTCGACATTTCCCTTGCCCTTACCTACACCATAGAGCACCCGTGAGCCGAAGCCTAGCAAGAATACTCAACGCATAATATATCATAATTCAATCACAGAATTAAATAATTCAACAGACAGAAGAATAAACATATAGCGGCCTATGTCGAACCAGGTGCTTTACTAGGCACTAGGTTTGCGGTCTTCACCTAGCGGGTGGATACTGCACCGTAGAGGTTCTTTCCCTAGCGGCCTTCACTCAGCGTGCTTAACGCTGATCCCAGCCCTTGTCGTATCTGGCCTTCACCGTTCCCGGCGTTCGCCACTCCCAGCATTCGCTGTTCATTCTTAAGCATGCACAACACAACATAGCATTTATAGATATTCACACAGATATTAAACACAAATAATAGGGCCATGCCCTGAAACACACCAATAGGGCCATGCCCTACTTTACGGGCACAAAAAAATTTCTTACCTGTGTCCCCAGCTGACAAGTTAATGTGATCCGGAGCACGATCCCCTAACTCGAGCGTTGACGTAAAATCCTAGTCACAACGCCAGAATAAATAGATATCCATCAATCTCTAATCAATTTAGAACTTCATATTAAAATACTAGCCTTCGGGACCACGAATCCTACTAAACCAGATAGTAGGATCCTTCCCGAGCCTTAACATTTGGGTTTCCGAGCCCAAAACCCTCAAATAGCCAACAATTCCCATTTGAGTCGTGGCCCAACCCTTAAGGGCCGCGGCGTGCTCAAGTCAGAGAGCATTAGGCTCTCATCAAAGGGCCATGGGCCGCAGCGCGCCTCAACCTGTGCCGCGGTGCCTGATGAACAGGGCCGCGACTCGAGCCCCAAAACCCAGAAACTCCATCATTTTCATATTTCTAAACCTCTTGCAAATCGATCCAAACATGTTCTAATACCCAGATTAAGTCCTAAAACACTTTCACTATAACTAGAGCAGTACATAAACCCTAAAAAACTGAACCAACACCTCATCACAACTCAACTTAATCTCTTGAGTTCAAAACTACCAAAACACTAAAAGCAAACAGAGAAATTCACAAAAAGCTTGCTCTAAACCTTACCTCTGTGACGAATTCAACCCTGAGCTAGTTCCCCAATACTTTTAGCTTGATGTCCCCAAATTCCAGCCTCAAATCTTCCACTTCTCAAAAATTTTCTTCAAAATTCTCAAAACTTCTCCAAAGACCAAGAGAGAGAGAGAGAGAACAACATGAGAGAGAGTGAGGGCTGAGTGTTACTTTGTTCAGGTGGTTTCTCAAAGCTACTTAGCCTAATCTAAGCTATCCCTTAGCACAAAATGATCCAATTATCCCTAAGGTTAATCCTAAATCCTGTAATACCCCCAAGGGAATCCCATAATTTTCCATATCTCGCTAATTCCTCGAGTGTTCCTATAATTCCTCATTTTAACCCCCGACACACCCAAATGAAAGCTAAATTGCTATCCGTTACCCCAGTAAATCTTGAACACAAACTATATCCCCAAAATACCCCTAGGCTCCTCCCGACCTGGGTACTCGACCCCATTGTGACGATCTCGATACTCCGCTCCGTAGGACCATCTCGGATCGCACATCACAAATACAACACCACTGTAACGCCCTGGTTACCCCAGAACAGTTACGGTGATTGGTTAACCGAAAATTTGACCCGCTACCCGAGTCCTTTGGTTAAAAACGTGCTTCTAAGTGTTATTAACAGGCTAAGGTGAAATATCAATCAAAAGGAGAGGATATGTTTTATTTAAAGCATAAAACTGTTCATGGGCCCATAAAATAATTTACAAGTTATTTACAACTCAAAATGGTCATTACTGTTTCAAATTTACAAACTCGTCGACCTAAGCGGCAAAAATAGGGTAAACCCCTAGTTCCTCTGAGAACTCCTTGGCCGTGGTGGTCAAGCGGCCGCATATGTACACATCACCACCTAAGCTCTCCACTCAAGGCTGGGTTAGCTTTTCTTTCCCTTTACCTGCACCACATAGCACCCATGAGCCAAGGCCTAGCAAGAAAACACAATATAGCATGGTATAATATTAACAATGATCATAATAATCATTCAGGACTTTCAGTCCAAAACATGTAAGTGACAGTCGCAATAGTCACCAAGATGGGAACAACTCCCTTAGTCATGTGACGATAGGGTCACCGGGGCTTAACAGATAAGTGAACCTTTCACTAGCTTAAACGGGATAGGTGCATGGTGACTAGTCACCAACATAGCCTTCCTCATGACCATAGAGTCATAACCCTGGAACATCGTTCCCTAGCCATGTGACAAACGGTCACCTAGGCCATAGGTCCTGGCTCTGAGTAACTAGTTTAGACTAGTCAAGCGCTTATAAGTTTCGTCAACCTTGGGTTCGGTCCATCATTAATGCCATAGAGTCATTCAACGCTGATATCGATTAGATCTAATCTTCATTCGGCCCTGCGTTCAGGACGCTTATGCCGTTATGACTTTTAGGTCAGTATCCCTTACTAATCAGTGCCATAAACAAGTAAACAATATTCGCTAGCATTTGATATGCAATCAATGTCCATGGTTATCAACCAACATGCCTCAGAAACACTCATGCATGTCATATACACAGGGTGCAGTTTTGTTTCCTCAGGTTCGAGCGAGAAATATAATAAGAACAACTCCTGAGAACGATCAAACTTTTGGTTCCTTAGCGGTTACCTAATCACAACCAATTATAACTTCCATTAATGAAAATCAACATGGAAAGGGTCTTAACCTAAGCCCCACTCTCGGGACCTCGAAACATGCCCACACGGTGAGTAGATTCGATCCCGGGCCTTAAGGATAGAAACTCCGAGCCAAAAACACTTAAAAACACTCAAAACGGGATTCTGAAGGAACATAGTAACACTACAGCGCTGCTCCCTAGAGCTATTCTCAGAACACCCAAAACGCCCAAAAGAAACCTGTGTAGCGCTATAGCGCCCTAGGGTGGGCGCTGTAGCGCTACCCCCAGATCAACACTCCCCTGAAACCTTCTTCTTCGACTCCTTCGATTCCAACCTATTTCCAATGCTTCCAAATCCCATTTTTGGTGCCAAATGAACCCCAAAACCATCCTCACATATCCCAAACATCACAACCATAAGAACCCTAGCCAAAACTCCCAACAAAACCAAGTATTCAACCTAGAAATCACAACAGAAAACTATAACTAAAACAGGGCAAACCAGAGAATTCAATGGCTAGAAACTTACCCAAAGCTCAGCTTGTGATTCTCTTCAATGGTGGAACACTCTCCCAAACTCCCAAGGCTTACTTCCCAAGCTTGAATCCTCAAGAATGGCTCAAAATCATAAAGAACACTGAAGGAAAGATAGGTACGGGAAGGCTCTTGAACTTACTCTATTTTTCCTCTTCTTTCACAGCCTAAAATGGCTTATATCAATCCTAGGGGTGAAAAGACCAAAATACCCCTAGGTCAATTAAAGGTTTCTAAAGGCTCCCAAGGGAAAAATTGGTATTCCCCACCTATCTCGTTAATCATAATTAACGCTCTCCAATTCCCGCTATTCTCGATAATCTCAAACACCAATAATTTATATCATGTTATGACTAGACTGCTAATTAACATTCCATGTTCGTCTCATGCTGAATAGCTCGAACAAACCCACATTATAATGTGGTCTCAACAATATATTACTGACATGCATACAAATATACAATTATGCCCTCAACGGGCCAAATTACCAAAACATCATAATAATCAAATGTGGACCCACATGCATGCATATAACATCATATTATAGTACAATTCTCATAAACATGCATATTATCATTTAATGGCATAATTAAACAAGTATGGCCCTTCCGGCCTACTAATCCCGCCATTAAACCACATTTAGGATTCCGGGGCATTACAACTATCCCCTCCTTCAGAAATTTCGTCCTCAAAATTTACCTAAACAGCTCGGGATACTGACTCTGCATATCTGACTCCGGCTCCCAGGTCGCTTCCTCGACTTTGTTGTTCCTCCACAATAACTTAACCAAAGGTATCGTCTTATTTCTGAGGACCTTATCTTTTCTGTCAAGTATCTGGAATGGCTGCTCCTCAAAGGAGAGATCTGGCTCAAGCTCCAGGTCTTCATAACTCAAAATATGATTCACATCAAATACATACCTCCAAAGAGCTTAAACATGAAATACATTATGCACGGCCGACAACGCTGGAGGCAAAGCCAATCTGTAAGCCACTTGACCAACCCTCTCCAGGATCTCAAATGGACCTACAAATCTAGGGCTCATCTTGCCTTTCTTCCCAAACCTTCTCATGCCTTTCCATGGTGAGACTCTAAGGAAGACATGGTCTCCCACTTAGAACTCCACGTTCCTGCGCTTGGGATCTGCATAACGTTTCTGCCTACTCTGAGAAGCAAGCATTCGAGTTCTAATCTTCTCAATGGCCTCACTGGTCCTTTGAACTTCCTCAGGACCCAAGTATCCCCTTTCACCTATCTCATCCCAATGAATGGGAGATCTGCACTTCCTACCATACAGTATCTCATAAGGTGCAACTCCAATGGTAGACTGATAACTGTTGTTGTAGGAGAACTCTATCAAAGGTAGATACTTACTCCAAGATCCACCAAAGTCCAGCACACATGCTCGCAACATGTCTTCCAAAATCTGGATCGTCCTCTCAGATTGCCCATTTGTCTGAGGATGATAAGCAGTATTGAACTTCAGTTGTGTCCCCATGGTCATCTGTAAACTCCCCCAGAACTCGGAAGTAAAATTAGGGTCCCGATCTGACACGATCGACCTAGGTGCTCCATGGAGGCGCACGATCTCTCTCACATAGAGATTTGCATACTGGTCAACTGTATAAGTAGTCCTCACTGGCAAAAAGTGAGTTGACTTGGTGTAGCGATCCACTATCACCCAAATAGAATCATGCTGACCAACAGTCCTGGGTAAGCCCACCAAGAAATCCATCGTGATGTCCTCCCACTTCAACTCTAGGATATCCAGAGGCTGCAATAACCCTGCCGGCCTCGATGCTCAGCCTTGACCTGCTGACATGTCAAGAACTTAGCCACATACTCTACTACATCTCTCTTCATTCCTGGCCACTAACACAACGATCTCACATCCTGATACATCTTCGTGGTGCCTGGATGCAAAGAGTAAGGTGTAGTATGAGATTCATCCAGAATCTCTCGCCTCAAATAGTGTCTAACGGAACACATATCCGCCCCTTGTATCTCAACAAGCCTAAATCAGACATTGTATAATCTCTGGATGCTCCAGCCAGAACATCCTCTCTGATCTTGATCAGTCGTGGATCACTCAACTGACCCTCCTTAATCCTCTCTAACAACGTAGACTACAGCGTATTATTAGCCAATTGTCCCACCAGCAACTCTATACCAGCTCTGGTCATATCATCTGCTAACTCTCTGGCTATCTGCCTCATCCCATAAATCTGTCCCGGACCCTTCCATCTTAAAGCATCAGCTGCCACGTTGGCCTTTCCTGGATGATACAAAATCTCATAATCATAATCTTTTACTAACTCCAGCCAACGTCTTTGCCTCATATTTAAATCTTTCTGAATGAAGAAGTATTTCAGGCTCTTGTGGTTTGTATAGATCTCATACTTTTCTCCATAAAGATAATGCCTCCATATCTTTAAATCAAAGACCACCGCCGCCAACTCTAAATCATGAGCGGGATATCTCTTTTCATACTCCTTCAACTGACGAGATGCATAAGCAATTACTTTCTTTGACTGCATCAGAACACAACCCAAACCCTGATGAGAAGCATCACAATAAATCACAAACTTCTCCTGATCTGTTGGAAGACTCAGAATCGAAGCTATAATCAATCTCTGCTTCAATTCCTAGAAGTTGTTCTCACATTTATCTTACCACACAAATTTCTGACTCTTGCGTGTCAGCTCAGTCAATGTAGAAGCAATCTTTGAGAACCCTTCCACGAAACGCCTATAATAACCTGCCAACCCAAGGAAACTTCTAACTTCAGAAGCAATCTTTGGCCTTGGCCAATCTCTAACTGCTTCAATGCTTGCTGGATCTACCTTAATCCCCTCCTTACTGACAATGTGCCCAAGAAAGGATACCTGAGATAACCAGAACTCACATTTCTTGAATTTGGCAAACAACCTATGTTCCCTCAGTCTCTGTAGAACCAACCTCAGATGCTGCTCATGCTCTAACTCAGACTGAGAATATACCAGAATATCATCGATGAAGACGATCACAAACTGGTCCAGATAATCCTTGAACACTCGGTTCATTAGATCCATAAATGCAGCAAGGGCATTAGTCAATCCAAAAGACATGACTAAGAACTCATAATGCCTATACCTGATTCAAAAAGCAGTCTTTGGTATGTCTCCTTCCTTGACCCTTAACTGATGATAACCAGACCGAAGGTCGATATTTGAGAATACCTTTTTACCTTGAAACTGATCAAACAGATCCTCTATCCTTGGCAAAGGATACTTGTTCTTAATTGTCAACTTATTCAGTTCTCTGTAATCAATGCACATTCTCAGAGAACTGTCCTTCTTTTTCACAAACAGAACTGGCGCACCACAAGGTGAGAAACTAGGTCTGATAAAACCAAAATCTAACAGTACTTGCAACTGTACCTTTAATTCTTTCAACTCAGCTGGGGCCATTCTGTAAGGTGCTCTAGACTGGCTCCGTTCCTGGTGCCAGTTCTATCACGAACTCAATTTCTCTATGCGGTGGCAACCCTGGAAAATCTTCTAGAAATACATCCAGGAATTCACAAGCAAGTCTGGTCTCTTCTAGTCACACTGGCACGACTTGAGTGGTATCAACCACACTGGCTAAGAATCCAACACAACCTCATTGCAATAGATCCCTAGCCCTCAACACAGAAATCATAGGTATGCGAGGTCCATGCACAGTACCAACAAACACAAAAGGATCCTCACCTTCAGGCTCAAAGGTGACCATCTTCCTTCTGCAATCAATGGTTTCCCCATACTTTGTCAACCATTCCATACCCAATATCATATCAAGTCAGTCATAACCAACTCTATCAAGTTCACTGACAACTCTCTGCCTTCCACTATCACTGGCAAAGATCTGACCCATCTCCTCAATACCACTAACTCTCCAGTGGGTAACAAAGTTCCAAACCCCACAGCATAAAAATCACAAGGTCTACACAATCTATCAATAATACTATTAGCAACAAAATACGGTGTAGCACCAGAATCAATCAATACATTATAAGGGGTTCCAGCACTAAGAAGCTGACCTGTAACAACTGAGGGAGAAGCCTCAGCTTCCGCTTGTGTCAAGGCGAACACTCGAGCTGAGGCCGATCTATCCGCTCTTCTGGGTTCTTCTTTTCTTGCCTTAGGGCAATCCTTTTTAAGATGACCCACTGCTCCACATGAGAAGCAGGCCCTTGCACTACACTCTCCCAAATGGCGCCTCTTGCATCTAGGGCATTCAGGAAAATACTTCCAGGCTTCACTACCACCTGGATGACCCAAAGAAATACCACGGGGTCGTCTATCAGGACCTGGAACTGGGAAGGTTGAGGCTGCAATCTCCATGCACCGACGGGGTACATATGATCCAACCACTAACACTGCTTTACTATGAGAGTCACTGGACATTGTGAAGGTGCTCCATGAAGCTTTTCAGCTTCTAGAAGCATCCTACCATCATAAAGTAACCAGATATTTCAACTCTAAAGTAAAGGATAAAAAATTTGGGGTCGAAGATCTGGTGTTGCAAAGAGTCTTCTTAGCCACCCGAGATCCCAGTGCAGGAGTGCTCGAACCTAACAGGGAGGGCCCATACCAAGTCGATAGCGTTGTATGTCCAGGGACATACAAGTTAGCCTGACTAAATGGTGAATTAGTACCACACACTTTGTAACGCCCTGGATAGCCAGGACCTCTACACTGTGTACTTATAAAGGTGCAGGACTTGCTAATCAAGTCATTTAGTCATAACGTGTCACTAAACCCATAAATGTGCGAGGGTTAAAATGGTTTTGGTCTCAAAAGATACATTTCATATATTCAAACGGATTTAAATATGGGATCCCAAAAAGGAACAGTATTTAAAAGTTGATTTACAAAATTTCCACAATATAGGCTACCGTCAGCCACTCTAAGGCAAAACAGATATTAATAGTTCTTATGTTCCTGTTATCCTCTCAACTGTGGTGGTTGAGCAGCTGGTCATGTACATTCCGCTCTCAGAGCTCTCCTAGTCAGGACTGGTCAAGCTTTCCCTTGCCTTTACCTGCACCACGTAGCACCCGTGAGCCAAGGCCAAGCAAGAAAACATAGTACACATCTTAACAATCATAACAAGAGAACAATCCTTTAAGCATGATTAAACACATAACATTTGACATTAAACACATAGCATGTAATCGGAATCAGAGATGCAACAAATCATTAATAACAGTCAAGTCACATAATAACTAGGGCCGACTACTTAGGCCGCACCCTCTTTTTACCCCACTGACTCCGGCCCGCTTAAACCGAGCTCAGTGCATAATAAGCTGTCCTCGGCTACCAGTGGCCGAGCCGCGCCCTGTGCGCTAGTGTAACCTTTGGCACTCTTAGGCCGTTGGTTTACTGTCTACATGGTATAATACCATCATTTCCGTAGCATACATATTAGGGAACCCTTAGTCCCATTACAAATACAGAACCGAGTGCAGTTTTCTTACCTTTGGCTTCCAAGTGTACTAGCTACAAGCGATGCTCCATGAGCGCGATCCGATCCCCGAGCCCTAGCTTAGCACCTAGTCACAACCAAGATAAAGGATACCATCAATAATCTTAAAAGAGCTTCTAGACAAAGTTCTAGTCTTTGGAACATTGAACTTCACCAAACATGGTAGAAGATTCAATCCTGAGCACCCTAAGTTAAATTCCCAAGCCTAGAATCTCAAAATCCCAAAAGCTCTTAAGGGCCGTGACATTAGCCACCCATGTCGGGACATGGCCCCAAAAAGAGGCCTCCCAATGCACAAAAATAGACATGGGTCGCGGCCCGCCCTCCTTCCTCAGCACGCATCAGCTTCGAAGGGCTGCGACTCACCAAGAACTATGCCACGGCCCGACCCCTTCGAACCCAGAAAAAACCTCCATTTTTTACTCTCAAAGCTCATGCAAACTCTCCCAAAACTACCCCAATTCAACAACTCAATTATCCAAAAACTTTTCACAAGATTCCAGCAACATAACCCTGCTGAAACCTAGACTAGAAACCCATCAAAAACCTATTTCAATCACTGAAACTATCTAACTCAAGAACACAAAACCCAGCCATGGAAACACTATAATTCATCCATTAAACCTTGAATTCGAACTTACCTCAACTGCAGAACCACTCCTTCAAGAGATTTTTGGGCTAACTTCCAAGGTTCTAGCTTCAATTTAATCTTCAAATCCAAAAACCCAAAACCTCTTAGAACACACTCAAAAACACAGAATTTTCAACCACAAAAAATGGGATTCAATGATTACCTCAACTTTGATTAAGTTCCAGCTAATCCTCCAAATCCCAGCTTTAATCTACAGAATTCCAGCCTTAATTCTATGTTCTATTGTTTTTTTTCCTTTTAGAGAGAAAGAGAGAAGGAAGGAGAGGGTCGGTCTATTTTATGTTCCACTGTTTTCTAAAATTTTCTTAAGTCTATCCTTAAGCAATAAAGCTAATCCCAAAGCTCAGGGTACCAGAAACGTCCCCGAGGGCAAAATGGTAAAATTCCCCAACGTTCCCACCTAGACTTCCTAACCTCAAATATATCTTCAATTATTTATTTTCATAACCCGGTAATCTAAATAACCATCCAATACCTGAAATACACCTTGACTTGTCCAAAGTCAAATATTAACCCCCATTGTGACTTTCCCGCTATTTAGCTCCTTAGGGTCGCCTCAAGTCACTTGCTGCCGATTTACTCACATAATAATGTGATTCTCACAAACATAACATTTAACCACATTTACATTTATATAATCGTACAAGCATGCTTATCATGTAATCATGCATTAAATCAATAAATTCACACATAAGCCAATTATGCCCTCCTGTCACACTAATCAAGGCCCTTAAGCTATATTAGTGATTTTGGGTCGTTACACGCTTGGAATATCGAGAATCTTCCTCGGTATTACCACTGATATGAGTAGTAAATTTATTAATTTTTGTAATCTTCTCGTAGCCTCCGGGCACAGTTAATGGAAACTGTGTAGACAAAAGATGGAAAAAAATTATTGAGAGATTCTGCTTATATTTGTTAATTTCCTTTATTCTGTATGAACTACTCGTAGAGCACTCGTTCGCTTGTAGCAAACTATTTTATTTTAATTTAGTTCTTTATATTTTTTTTTATTTAATTGTTAAGTATTAGAAATTTATTTTTAATTGTTTGAATTGTTTGGTATAAATTATGTGAGTTAAAATTGTTAATTGTTTTATTTAATTATTTTATTTTGTGAGCTCTAGAGATATGATTGTGTGCAAGGAGGAGCATGCTTGGTAGTGATGGACTTGAGCACTTGTGTGTGTGCATGTGCATGGTATTTATGGTGAGCATGCACTAGTTTTCTATGCATATTGTATTTTTTATTTATTTATTTATTATTACTATAAAAAGAGAAAATAAGAAAAATATAAAAGGGTAAGTTATTAGTAGATCTGTACCCATTTTTGGAAGGATGAAAATTTGAGAAATGGAGTGTCAAAAGGCCATCCATGGCCGTGTATAGAGAGAGTGATGGGAGTGAGGTGGTCGGCTAGGAGAGTGGACAAGGAGGGATTTCTTTCACATTTAGCTTTTAAAATTCAATAAATTAAATTAGATAATTTTTGCTAAATTAGGTAAGTAAATGGTTGACATCTTTTTTATTTATTTTATTAATTAATTTTAATTTAAGAAAATAAAAAATAAAGGAAATTAGGTTTTGGGACTTACCTTTTCCAATTGGCTTAGTGGTTAACTCCCTAGGGCTAGGCTTTGGGAGATACAAGGAAAGAGGAGCCTTTTTCCTTGCCCTTTGTGTGTGACAACTACTCCATAGAGAGAGAGAGAGAAGCTCATACGACTTAGAGAGAGAAGGAGAGAAAGAAAGAAAGAAAGAAAGAGAGAAAAAGAGAGAGGGATCGTGAAGAAGAAGAAGAAGAAGAAGAAGAAGGGAAAGAAGAAAAGGAGGGGTTCAAAATTTTTTATAGGTATGGCCTTGACTTGGCTTTTGATTTGGGTTTGATTCCTTAAGATTAGTCTTCTTCTCATCACTAAGTTTTCTTTTTCGTCTTCGTGATTTTCAAAATCCCTGTTCGGTTAATTTTAGGTTGATTTTAGAGATTGTTTTAGGTTATGTTTTTAGTTATTTAGGATATTGTTTTGTGCAGATTTACAATTGTTTTAGGTTTTAATTGTCAAGTACATAATATGGAGTGAAATGAGAAGAAACATATTAAATGTGCGGTTTTTCGCCAACAGTGTATTAAGAAACAAAACAGGTAGATTATTGCTAGATTATAAACCGTAATGAAATAGTAAATACCCTCTCGAACATGCACAAATTTTACATGGTTCAATGGTTAAAATCCACCTAGTCCATGAGTCAATATTATTACTTTTCTCTCTCAATTTCTGCAGAGTTTCGGTAATACAAAAAATAGTCCCTCCTTTTCCTGTCCAATATTCCTAGTATTTATAGGGAAATTCCATGGACAAGTTTGGGTAACCGCGTGAATAAATCGTGTGGATAAATAAGGTATATAATTAATTATAATGACCCAACTACTCTAGACTTTGGACCATTAATGAATACTTATACATAGACACTAATCTTTTAATAAAACTCACCAATCATAACTTCATTAAAACTTGTAAGACAAACGTTAAACTACATAAAATTTAAAGTAGGATATGGGATCCCATTGTTTTTAAAATAAAAAACATAACATGACTTTAAATAAATGGATAGCAAAATAAAGTGCGGAAAATACATATAAAGCATAAATTTTAAAAGACTAAGAAGCGACTTCATCCTCGAACCGAACGCTCAATCCATCCATTTCCATTCTGCCTCAATACATAGCCCCCAAGCTGCCAAGAACCTTTCCGCCACCATAGTTATTTTCCTGCACATATAAACATAAAGGAATGAGCCTAATGCCCAGCGAGGAAAATCTAACACATAAATCATATACATAAAATTCATATCGCAACCTATACTGAAACATATCATAAACATATGTCACATATCCTATAATGGACATTATTACTTGGGGCTCGTAAACTAAACAAGTCATATATGCCCATTAGATTTGTGGGGCTTGCTAGCTAATCAAGCCATATGCCCATAAATTTATTGTGGCTTGTTAGTTATACAAGTCATATGCCCAAGCCTACAACATACATAATATAACATATAACATAACACATAAATCATAAGATAACATATAACATAACATATAAAATCCTATCCTATTTTCCTTACCAAATATACCGGGATATGAAAACAGGATTGGGACTTAGGAACACTCCTAAAAACCATCAAAGAAAGGTGAGTATACTAATAAAAAAAGGGATGAAAAGAATGAAAGAACTATACCATCGAAAATATACTTACCAAGAATCTTATGTTCAAGATCTTAGATTTCAAAACCAAGAATAAAGAATAGAGTTAGGATTTTGAGTAGAAAACTATAAGAACTTAAGGAAACAATTCAGAAATGAACTAGAATTTGGAAAACCTTTAATGCTTCTATGACTGAACTATTCCTCGAACCCGAAATATACTATAAAAATTACTTCCTGAGTGTTTATTAAGCTTATAAGGATAAGCTTATAACCTCAACCTAAGTGTTTATCACTCTTAAAATAACCTAGCAGCTTGCAGACTCTGAACTTAGCTTGATGAATGAACAAATGGATGGGTACTAGGTCCTATTTATAGAGTTCAAGAATGAAAATATCTTCATTTAACTTGAATAAAATAATGGCTTTTAATTGAAAAATATTTGAATTATCGTTCAACAGAGGCTGAAGACTCGGTCAGAAAGATGCTGGACTTATCAAGAGGTTAAAGAATAAATTAAGCTCAGTTTCAAAAACATTTAAAAATATGGTACATGAGCCGATATATCGCCCCTAGTAGGAGATATATCGCCTGGGCTAATATGCCCGAGGCTCGTCGAGGTGGTCGTGCGAAGTTACGTGTTTTTTGTATCCCCGTATGGCGATATATCGCCCCCTATAGCTGCGATATATCGGCATATGCTGAAATATTAAACACGAAATGGCACATTTTCAGCCTAATTTGAATTGAGTAAACAGCCTTGACTAAGTCCTCTAACGATTCCAAAGCTGCTGACAGACCCTAGGATATTCAAATATTGATCTTAATAAACTTATTCCACAACAATACTTAATTATCATTAAACATACACAAGACAAGTGTTACTATCTTATTGGGTCTATCTAAACCTTATAATATAATAAATATCACCATCAATATGAGTCATATTAATCAAACCTTAGGTTAAAATTAATATTCTTAAACTATAGGTTAAACTTATAAAATCTACAAGTGTTACGATGAGTGTCCAACTAAATCCCGGTCTGAACCAAAATCCACAATCATAAAAATACTACAACTATTACTATTGCTACTACTATATAACTAGCTAAGTAAAGTTTTTGGACTCTACTATTCTCCCCTACTAAAAAGAATTTCGTCCTCGAAATTTACTTACCAAATAATTCTAGATACCGGCCTTGCATGTCCTCCTCCAACTCTCACGTTGCCTCTCATTCAGAACTATTACTCCATAGGACTTTGACTATAGGAATGCTCTTGGACCGTAACTGCTTCACCCCCTATCCAGGATGCTAACCGGTCGTTCCTCGTAACTCAAGTCTTTCTGGAGTGCTATCATATCGTACTTGAGGATGTGAGATGGGTCTGACACATACTTGCATAGCATCAAGATGTGGAACACGTTGTAACTATCTGCTAGTGCTGGCGGTAGGGCTAGTCTATATGCAACTGCTCCCACTTTGTCCAATATCTCAAAAGGACCTATAAATCGGGGACTACGCTTGCCTTTCTTCCCAAACCGCTTTACACATTTCATAGGAGATATCTTCAAGAAGACTTGATCTTTGACTTTGAATTTCATATCGCGTCGCTTGGCATCCGCATAGCTTTTCTGACAGCTTTGAGCAGCAAGCATACGCTATCTAATAAGCTACTGCTTCTTGAGCTTGTCTAACAGCTTCGGGACCTAGAAGCTGCCTTTCTCCTACCTTGTCCCAGTGTAATGGTGATCGACACCTTCTTCCATATAGCAACTCATAAGGTGCCATCCCAATCATTGACTGGTAGCTATTGTTGTAGGAGAACTCTATCAGCGGCAAGTACTTATTCCATGATCCTCCGAAATCAAGTACACATGCACGTAGCATATCTTCTAAAATCTGAATCGTACGCCCAGACTGCCCGTCTGTCTGAGGATGAAAAGTTGTACTAAGACTTAACTTAGTACCCATAGCTTGTTGTAAACTTCACCAAAATCTCGATGTAAACACCAATTCTCTATCTGAAACTATTGTCTTGGGGATTTCATGCAACTGTACTATCTCTTGGATATAGATGTCTGCATATTGGTCTGCCTTGTATGAAGTCTTAACAGGTAGGAAATGAGCTGACTTGGTTAGTCTATCTATTACTATCCAAGTGGAATCATGCTACTTATTCGTTCGTGGCAAACCTGTCACGAAGTCCATAGCTATATCGTCCCACTTCCGTTCTGGTACGCTAAGCGGTTGCAACAAGCCTACAGGCCGCTGATGTTCTGCTTTCACTTGCTGGCATACTAGGCACTTGGACACAAACTCTGCTATGTCCTTCTTCATCCCAAGCCACCAATAGATTGCCTTAACGTCATGAGTCAACTTGGTCGACCGTGGGTGAACTGAGTACGGGGTACTGTGCCCTTCTTCTAGAATCGTCTTCTTAATCCTTTGATCGTTTGGCACGCATACCCGATCCTTATATCTCAATAAACCTTGACTAGATATTGAGAAATCTGTGGTCTTTCCTTCTCTGACTGCATCCATATGTGTTGCTAGTGTGTCGTCATGTCCCTGACCAATTTGTATATCTTCTAGCAGATTCTACTAGATAGACAAGTTAGCCAGTTTACCGACAACTACTTCTATTCGGACACTGATCAGCTCATGCTGTAGCGGCTTTTCTATTCCGGCTAAAGCTACTAATCTTCCAGAACTTTTCCTACTAAGCGCATCGGCAACTAAGTTTGCTTTTCATGGGTGGTATAGGGTTTCGCAGTCGTAATCCTTCACTAATTCTAACTACCTGTGATGCCTCATGTTGAGCTCCTTCTGAGTAAAGAAGTACTTTAAACTTTTGTGGTCCGTATAAATCTCGCACCGTTCTCCGTAAAGATAATGGCGCCAGATTTTCAACGCAAAGACCACCGCTACCAACTCCATATCGTGAGTTGGATAATGCTGCTCGTACTCCTTCAACTCTCGTGAGGCATAGGCTATCACCTTATCATTCTGCATTAGCACACAACCCAACCGTTGCCTTGATGCATCGCAGTAGACTACAAACTTATCGTTGGGTGTCGGTACACAGAGTATTGTTGCTTAGCAAAGCTTATCCTTAAGTAACTGGAAGCTTTCTTCACATCTCTCATTCCAGTTGAATCTTTGTGATTTTCAGGTTAGATTGGTGAGCGGAGTGGTTATCTTAGAAAAGACCTCTACGAACCTCCTATAATAACCTGCTAAGCCTAGAAAGCTTCTTACTTCAGATGCGTTGTTTGGTCTTGGCCAATCCTTCACAGCCTCTACCTTTGATGGGTCTACTGCAACTCCGTCTTTTGATATAATGTGCCCGAGGAACACCACTTGCGAAATCCAAAACTCGCATTTCTTGAAGTTGGCGTAGAGTTGATACTCCTTCAGTCGTGACAAAATCAATCTCAAATGTTCCTCGTGATCTACTTCATCCTTAGAGTATACTAAGATGTCGTCGATGAACACCACGACGAATTTATCTATGTAGTCCTTGAAGACCCTATTCATCAAGTCCATAAACGCGGCTGGTGCGTTAGTAAGACCAAAGGACATAACCAAGAACTCGTAATGTCCATAACGAGTTCTAAAGTCTGTTTTAGGAATATCTTCTCCCTTTACCTTGAGCTGATGATACCCGGACCATAAATCAATCTTTGAGAATACAGTCGCGCCTCAGAGTTGATCAAACAAGTCGTCGATCTAGGGTAGCGGCTACTTATTCTTAATCGTTACCTTGTTCAGCTCGCGATAGTCTATACACATCTGCATGCTTCCGTCCTTTTTCTTCACGAATAGGACCGGGGATCCCCATGGCGAATGGCTCGGCCTAATAAAACCCAAGTCTAGGAGTTCTTGTAGCTGCGTCTTTAACTCCTTGAGTTCCGTAGGTGCCATCCGATATGGTGCCTTGGAAATAGGCTCGGTGCCCGGTACTAATTCTATCATGAAGTCAATTTCCCGAGTCGGTGGAAATCCTGGCAAGTCATCGGGAAATACCTCTGGGAATTATGTTGCAATACGGACGTCTCCAACCTTGAGTGGTGTTTCCTTTACCACATCTGTGATGCTGGCTAAGAATGCTTGACATCCTTTTTCCATCATTCTTTGAGCTTTGAGAGATGATACTAACGGGGTGCGTAATCTTGAAGCTTGTCCCATGAAGCATAGTTTCTGGCTGTCAGGAGTCTCGAACATCACCTTCTTGCATTTGCAGTCGATGGTTGCGCCATGTCGTGCTAGCCAGTCCATGCCTAGTATTACGTCAAAGCCCTTGATCACTAGTTCTATCAGGTCTCCTTCTAGTTCTACGTCCTCAATCTTGATTGGTATGCCTCGTACTATCCGTGATGATAGAACTACTTTTCCCGAAGGAAATTTGGTTACAAACCTAGTTCTAAATCTTTCACAAGGTTTGTCTAGTTTTTCTATCATTCCTAACGAGATATACGAATGAATGGCTCCCGAATCAAATAATACAGAGCATATGTTATTGAGGATAGAAACTTGACCTATGACCACCTTATTGCTAGCATCAGCCTCTCCTTTGGTTAAGGCAAAAACCCTAGCAGGAACCATCTTGTCGTCTTTCTTCCCTTCTGGCTTGCGTTGAGGACAATCTCTTTTCCAGTGTCCTTCCTAACCACAGCTATAACATTCCTTGGTGTTCGCGCAGCATTCACCAGGATGTTTCCTCTGAGACTTAGCACATGGCGGGTGTTCCACATAACCCGACCTATTTCCCCCATTATTTGTCAGTGCCCTCTTATCGCTATCAGATTGCTTGTTATCAGGATGCCTTCTCTTCTGACCGTTACTGTTGTTGCTGGACTGATTGTTGCTATTATGGTTGTTGTTCCGACTGGTCTGAGGTTGACCCTGCTGTCTAGGCTCAGGCTTACTAGCTTTTTCTTTACTTACATTAGCCTGCAGCCTCTCTACTTCTATTGTCGTCTCTAGAATGTCGGCATACGTAATGTTCCCCGGGTTTGCTAGCTTAACCCCCATATTGATCTTCGATCGAAGTCCCCTAATGAACTTACACACCCTAAGATAGTCAGTGGGAACCATTTTTGGAGCGAACTTAGCTAGGCGATCGAACTGTCGAGCATACTCTGCCACTGATAAACTACCTTGCTTTAAGTTGGCGAACTCCTCAACTCTTGAAGTGAGTACAACCGAATTGTAATACTTCTTGTGGAACAGCTCCACAAATCGAGTCCATGTCATGGTGGCAACATCATGCGATTGTTGGACCAAGTCCCACCATATCCTGGCATCCTTCTTGAGAACCGATGAGACGCAAGATATACGGTCCGCATTACTGAGATTTATGTGCGTCAGAATTGACTCCACATTCCTTAACCACTCTTCTGCCTCAAAGGGGTCTGTAGTCCCTTCGAAGTTTGGAGTGTGCTGCTTGCGGAACCACTCATAAACTGGCTCCATGTGCTGTACTGGATACGGCGTGTAGTTCGCCACTGGCCATCCCCCATATGGCCCAGCTTGTTGGGGTACTGAGGCCATTTGCTGTGGCAGCGGCTACGGTGGAGGCTGAGGCTGAGCCTGTTGTCGCTGTTGCTGCAAAAGTTCCTCGACTTGTTGTTGCAGTCTGGCAATTTCTGCAGTGTTGTCAGCTGGCGGTGCCGGCACGTTGCAGCTGGCAGTAACACGCACTCCCCTTCTGTGAACTGGAGGGGCTTCATTGTTCACTGGAGCAGCGTTGGAGGCGTTTCCGTTGGTGCGTGCAGATCTTCGAAGCGACATCATAGCAGAGTTCTAACAGTTGAAAGAAACATGTTAGAACTTTACCTAATAGTCTCTAAGGAAAATACTTATTCTAAAACAAACATATCTCAGACCTATTGATTATGACTTCTTATGAAAATTATATAAGTCTTCTTTATTTTTAGAATGGGTTTCTATACTTAGAAAAACAAGCCATCTTTATTATTTATAAGTCTGTTTCTAATCATCCTATATGAATTAATTCTCAGGCTCGAAACTCATATTTGTTCCAAAGTTAACCATATTGAGGGAGGGCTGGGATCAGTAAAATCGTTCCCACTACTATGGCCCCCTAACTCTCAATATAGAAACTTGGTTCATTGATTTGTATCCACCCTCACCAAATTTAGTCATTATTTATTATTTATTATGATTGCGAAATAAAAATAAAACTCATACATGATAACAAAATAACATGATATTAATTTGGAAAACAGTTTTCACTAATTACAACCATAAAACAAACAATGAAATTAACTATTCTAAAAATCAGGATCTTCTATATCTGATCATTCATCTAGCATATCATCATCTAACTCTTCATAGTCTTCATTATCATGTGCCTCAAAATGTCCTTGAGGAAGGTTCGTAAAAATCCTATGCATTTGCTCATCTGTAAACTAAAATTCTGATTTTGAAGTGAACCTAATTAAGAGAACGTAATATCGCATTGCTACTGGCAGTTCATCTTCATCATCCATTGTTTCCCATATCTCCTCTAAGGCTGCAATTACGGGATGAAAATCTCTAAATAGTCTAATTACTAAAACGTATTGTTCCGTTGCTCTCACCATGATCTGCTTAAACTCTTGAAGGTGACCTATTTCTCTGTGGAACAAAAGCAGTCTCCGAGTGATTCTCTCTAGTGTGCCTATGGTGTTTCTTTGTTCTCTTATTCTTTTTAAAGCCTTAATGGCTCGGATATCCTCATAGGTTAATGCTCCTTTCATGCTTAACTGAAAACATAAATGCTAAAATCGTTAGCTATACATATAAGCATAATAACTATAACTTAAATACTTACTTGGCAGTCAGATTCAGAGCTTTGAGTGTGTGTATCGAGGAGAACTTCATACGAATGAACCATTGCTCTGATACCAACTGTAATGACCCAACTACTCTAGACTTTGGACCATTAATGACTACTTATACATCGACACTAATCTTTTAATAAAACTCACCAATCATAACTTCATTAAAAACTTGTAAGACAAACGTTAAACTACATAAAATTTAAAGTAGGATATGGGATCCCATTGTTTTTAAAATAAAAAACATAACATGACTTTAAATAAATGGATAGCAAAATAAAGTGCGGAAAATACATATAAAGCATAATTTTTAAAAGACTAAGAAGCGACTTCATCCTCGAACCGAACGCTCAATCCATCCATTTCCATTCTGCCTCAATACATAACCCCCAAGCTGCCAAGAACCTTTCCGCCACCATAGCTATTTTCCTGCACATATTAACATAAAGTAATGAGCCTAATGCCCAGCGAGGAAAATCTAATACATAAATCATATACATAAAATTCATATCGCAACCTATACTGAAACATATCATAAACATATGTCACATATCCTATAATGGCCATTATTACTTGGGGCTCGTAAACTAAACAAGTCATATATGCCCATTAGATTTGTGGGGCTTGCTAGCTAATCAAGCCATATGCCCATAAATTTATTGTGGCTTGTTAGTTATACAAGTCATATGCCCAAGCCTACAACATACATAATATAACATATAACATAACACATAAATCATAAGATAACATATAACATAACATATAAAATCCTATCCTATTTTCCTTACCAAATATACCGGGATATGAAAACAGGATTGGGACTTAGGAACACTCCTAAAAACCATCAAAGAAAGGTTAGTATACTAATAAAAAAGGGATGAAAAGAATGAAAGAACTATACCATCGAAAATATACTTACCAAGAATCTTATGTTCAAGATCTTAGATTTCATAACCAAGAATAAAGAATAGAGTTAGGATTTTGAGTAGAAAACTATAAGAACTTAAGGAAACAATTCAGAAATGAACTAGAATTTGGAAAACCTTTAATGCTTCTATGACTGAACTATTCCTCGAACCCGAAATATACTATAAACCTTACTTCCTAAGTGTTTATTAAGCTTATAAGGATAAAGCTTATAACCCCAACCCAAGTGTTTATCACTCTTAAAATAACCTAGCAGCTTGCAAACTCTGAACTTAGCTTGATGAATGAACAAATGGCTGGGTACTAGGTCCTATTTATAGAGTTAAAGAATTAAAAGATCTTCATTTAACTTGAATAAAATAATGGCTTTTTAATTGAAAAATATTTGAATTACCATTCAGCAAAGGCTGAAGACTCGGTCAGAAAGATGCTGGACCTATCAAGAGGTTAAAGAATAAATTAAGCTTAGTTTCAAAAACATTTAAAAATATGGTACATGAGCCGATATATCGCCCCTAATAGGCGATATATTGCCTGGGTTAATATGCCTGAGGCTCGTCGAGGTGGTCGTGCGAAGTTACGTGTTTTTTGTATCCCCGTATGGCGATATATCGCCCCTATAGATGCGATATATCGGCATACACTGAAATATTAAACACGAAATTGCACATTTTTAGCCTAATTTGAATCCCTGTATGGCGATATATCACCCCCCAGATCCTACTTGTGCTTGATGTCGTCACTCTCTGACATGCACAATAAGGGCTTTCATACTTTTGCCATATAAAATTGTGCCTGGCCACTACTCAAGTACTGGATACGTGGCTTCTTGCAATTGGCGTCCGTTCGGGTTTCGAGGACTGAAACAACTGCCTTGTCAACTTTTTGCCACCGTAAGGTTCATTTAATCTTGGCCTTTGGTTTTGGAACTAACCCAATCGAATGGTCCATATTAGTTTTCGCAGTTTACGTATATATAGGATAATTGGTCCTGAAACTTTACCACCTTTGTATTCAAAAAATTTCCTTTACAAAAACACATGTTTCCTGTTTTCTTCTCCAAAATCTCTCAGAAACCCTCAATCGGCTTTCAGACTTTTAGAAGCTTTCAAAGAACTTTCATGTGGACGTATCAATATCTTCCTTGAACGAGCATATAATTTGTAAGTATTTCTTCACTTGGTTTGAATTTTTTTATTTTTTATTTTCCAGCGAGTTTTTTTTTTTACTTCGAAAATACAATACCGTCTAGGTTATTTTAGGGTCATTTTAGAAGGTGTTTTTATGGTAATATTGAGTTTTTAAGTGTGTTTTGTGCAAGATTATGCTTTTGTTTGTCTTTGTTGTAGGTTGGTGCGATGAAACACGAAAAAAATGCAAAAAGAAGCAAAAATTGTGTAAAAACAAAGCTTTTGGCGGTTATTTGACTAAAAATGATACTAAGGATGCTTAAAGGACAATTTTTGATGAAGAAATTATCTGAAAGATCTAATCTGAGAAAAAATTGAATTGAAGTCGCGACTTGGACTTATGAGTCGCAACTCAAGGTGAAGTCAGAGGTGCCTGTGCTTGCTGGAAGGAATTAATGTTGCGACTTTGGCTTACAAGTCGCGATTCAAGAGGGAAACAGAGGCTCACCTAAGGGGAAACGTAGACACGGGCCACGACTTGAGAGTCTTAAGTTGCGGCACCTGAAGATTTTACACGAGAAGAAAAGACCCCAAAACAGACATGGGCCGCGACCCAGAAAAGGCCAAGTCATGGCCCGCACACGGAAAAACTCAGATTCTTTTAATTATTTACTATAAATTTGTATTTAGGGTTTAATTAATTCATGATGTCAGTTTTTAATTATGTTTTTAGAGACTAATTTTGTTTCATAGGCTAGTAATTCTGCGGTTTTATATTTTTCTTTCTTCTTTAAGTTTATGAATCTTATGTTCTTTAATTATTATTTTAGTTATTTAGTCATGTCTAATATGAACTAAACCATTTTTATCTAGGGTTTAATGTAGTCACTTGGATTTCTATCTAATTAATTATGATGTTATATTGATTTTTCTTCTCTATTGTAATCTATGTAATGTGTATTTAATGCTAGTAAATACTTGATCACTATTTGCTTGATTTAATGATTTTGATTCAAAATTCAAAAGATGAGAATTGAATATGTTATCATTATATAGACATAGGTTTCATACGAAAGTACCTGTATGGCTTATGTAGTAATTAGGTTTCCATACTTAATGCCTTCTATATGTTTAAGTTTATCACAGAGATGTAGAAAACATGCATATAGGCTGAGATCTTATATCTTGAAAAAGAATAAGAATCGATTTATGTTAACCTACTATTATAATAGAAAGAAAGAAAGAAATCTAGAATTGATTAATACAATTAGTAGAATGAAAAGTTGATGAAATTAACACCCTAGGTCTTTTTCATAGTGATTTAACTCTTTTATTTAGTTGTGTTTGTTTAAAGTATTTCCAAATTTAAAATTAAATTCAAAAATCAAATTCTTAAATTCCAAATAGAAATTTAAAGAAAAATTAGTGGTACTTGGAAGATAGTCTTCGAGGGAACGATACTTTAGTTATCGTATATTACTATAATCGATTGCGCGCACTAGCGTATATACATATTTTCACGATTAGAGTGTAAATGGGAAATAGGATTCGGTTTAGGCTAGATAAATGAAATCAGATTCGTTTAGAAGTAAGGAATTCTCAAAACTGGGCATATTTTCTGGATTTTTCTTAGAAAATTCTAATGGTGAATCGGTCTGTATACCTGTTTGGGGTGTAGAAGCCGAAGGGGTTTTAGGTTTAATCCTAGGTAGCTTAAAGGTTACGATTCCTTAGACGATTTTGCATTAAACCGCTCTAAAAAGGAAAGTAGTGGGCCTGACGGATATGACACGCGAATCCCAAAGTATCTGGGAATTTTAAGAAACCAAGGCGTGTGGCCTAGGACCTCGCGTGGGATCACGCGTTGAGGCTAGGGCGAAGATTAGCTCATATAAACTTTCAAATCTCAAAAGTAAGCCAATTAAATCTTTGATCTCCCGTACCTCTACAACCGTAGCTAGAAACCATCTTAGGTCGCCTTCTAATAGGTCGCTCTGTCGTCAGGCAATCTGAATCATGGCACCCGCAAAGAAGAATGTCGTAAGCTCCTCTACTCAAAACAAAAATAAAGGCAAGCAGATCGCCTCTGATTCTCCCATCCCTCACTTTGGTTCTGTGGTGGAGAGAGAGATTGTAGTCGACCCCAATGCATTCTTTGAGGCCAAGGATATAGTCTCTCAGATAATAACTCAGGGGAAAGTGAACAATATCCTGCTGAGTCATAAGATCAATATGGGAGCTGGCAGTCTTGTTGCCAGACATGCGCTTGAGGGAGAATGGAGTTGCGCCCCTCTCCAAGATGACTATGGGACTTGGAGTGATGAGCACCTAAAGGTCCGTACCTTCCTACCACTGGACCAGTATTTCATAGACTTTCTGAACTACGTCAAATTGGCTCCTTTCTAGCTCCCCCCAAACTCATACAGGCTTTTGGCGGGGTTAAAATATTTATTTCTGAGGCACGAGTGGGAGGTCCCCACTCCAGCCATTGTGTACTTCTTCTACCTCAAGGCCAGTCCTGACCAGAAAGGGCAAGGTGATGGATTTTATTACCTCACTCGTTTCCCAAACTCCGCCTCTGTCATCGACCTTCCCAGCCACCCAAATGACTATAAAGATTTATTCTTTATGTCAAATGGGTTCAAGAACTACAACCATCAATACTTCAATCATCCTCGTAAGTCTTCTATCTTTGTGAATTCAGCACGTGAACTTTGATCACTTTTGCATTTTATAAAAAAATATATTTTTTTATAGATTCTGACTGAGTTCGCTCTTTGTGCATCTATATTGGCGAGGACATGGCGATATGAGACCCTCAGAGGTCCGTACGAGACCTTGTCTAGTCTTCCTCCCAGGGAGAAAGACTATTTTCTGATTGTGAACGACACCACCATGGTGGCTTTCAAATTGATTAGCAAGGGCCAGTCTGAGGACCGAGCTCCTCATCCAATCATCCTCGAGCTCCCCCCCTTCTCAAGAGGCCTTGCCAGCGAGGAGGAAGAAAATGTGGCACTGCTTGTGTGAAAAAGGTGAGCTTCTAAAGACAATCAGGGGCCCGATTTTGAGTTATCTCCATCCGGGGCAGCAGCTGGCCCTCTGATCAAGGTAACCCATACCCTTTCAGAGAGTTAGATCGGGTTGCTGCCAGTTATAGGCTAATTTGATTTAACTCTAACTAGCTCGTTAATCATCACCCTACTGATCTGGACCTCAACATAAACCTCATCCAGTGCGTGGATCATTTGGTGGTACGCTATGACCATAGCTACCCCAAAGGCACCATCATAATTGAAAACTCTTTACATTTTAGATCCGCCATTTATTAGGAGTATGGGACAAATCATAGGTCCTAGCCTTCCTTGCTCCAGAGCGCGTACGCCCATGGTTTTAGGCAGTATGTAGATAAGTCCAGCCTCAAGGAAGGACCTGAACCCCCTAGGATCCAAGAGGTCATACTTTAGACTCCCCTCTTCCTCTGTTAATCGAAGAGTTGGAGGTTGTGCCTAGCCCGATCAATACCCTCGAACTGATCGTAATAGATTCGTGCCCTAGCCTAGAGGGTAGGGTTCTTACTCTTTTCTTGTATTTATAATATTTTTGAAGCATTACTCCTGTGAACTGAATCTTTTGTTCGCTCTTTTTTCAGGTGAAGAGATGGAATTTCTAGGAGCTCTAGATTTGAGGGGTGCCTTTAAGGTCGGCGGGACCGGAACTGGTCCCGTGGTGAAAAGGCCTTGGGTGACGAAGAAAGCAACTCTGATGATGGGGGTTATCACTAAATCCCTGTCTGAGGACAAGGGTGCTAACACCACTCGAGAGCAGCCACAAAGAGAGCTCCCCTTAGCTCCGGTAATAGCGGTTACTGTTCGCCAAGCTCCCCCTCCTCCTCGACACATGCCTTCCTCAAATCCTCAAGTGATTCAAAACGAGGCCCCCATTCAAAGCGAGATTCCTATTGTCTAGATCCTGGTTGAGCCACACGACTTGGACAAGATCCCCAAGGTTTTTTTTAGGTATCGTGTATGAGACAGCAAGCCACATGGTGGGCCATGCTTACAAGGCTAGTGCAAGGGATTTGAGGGCTATAGAGGAGTGCAGCCCTGAAGACATCCTCAAATCTACTATGGGGATGAAACTTACCGTGAGTCCTTTCACCGTCCTAACCTTTCCTCAGTTCATTATTTTTTTTATTCTTGGCTTGCTTCATTATTCTGCAGTCTTTCCTAGCCCAATATCGAAGCATAGCTCGTGTTAAAGCCAGGAACGAGGAACTCCGAGCTGCCCTAAATGTTGTTCAAGAGAATTAGTAGGCCGCCAAAGCCGCCCTGAGTGTTGCTCAAGAGAATGAGCAGGCTACCAAAGCTGTTCTTATTTCTTCCAAGGAGGGTGAGCAGTCTGCGAAGGTCGCCCTGTCGACCTCTCAGGCTCAGGTCGTGGAGGTGAGTCGCCGCGCAGATTAGTTTCAGGCCAAAAATTAAGATCTCAAAACAAAGTTGATCGAGGCTGAGGCTAAGGCCAAGGAGGAAGTTGCAGTGTCCTCATCGCAAATGGAGGAGATGCTTTACCGTTGTTGGGCCCTTAACTAGAACAGAAACTTCTCTTTTATGCAACCCGAGCTGTGGGATATGTATCTTGCTAGGTTCAAGGTTCGATTAACGAGGAACCTTCGGAGACCGGCGAAGCTTCATGAGTTGCAGAGGGGGATGGTGAGGAGGTAACCTTAGTGGAGCGTGCTAATGGAGCCCAGTGACTTTATTATTCAACCATTTTATTGTTATTATTTTTTCAAATTTTTGTAACAGTCCTTTGGGACCAAAACAATTGCCTTTGAGCTTAGTTCGAGGTTTTTTCTCCTCAAGATGACAATA
Organism: Humulus lupulus; assembly: GCF_963169125.1. NCBI lineage: Eukaryota > Viridiplantae > Streptophyta > Magnoliopsida > Rosales > Cannabaceae > Humulus > Humulus lupulus. The sequence continues at coordinate 22,699,229 of NC_084796.1, forward strand.
TACTTTTTGAATATACCCCTAACTTGTGATCTGTTTGTCTTTTCCTTAGTTTATTATTTTCTCATGTTTATGAATCCTTAGACACTTGTACATTCAAAATATTAGGGATTGATTTTTAGATCGAGATAGATTTTATCGAGATCTTAGTTGTATCAAAGATTTTTCTTGCTTATTTGCGTCATACCTGTTATGAATCAGGCCTCAAACCAGGTTATACCCAGGGTTTTTAATAAACTTAATATCATTATACCTATTAAGAATCATGCCTCGGACCTAGAAACCTTGTTATATCCAGGGTTTTTAATAAACTTAATAGCATTATACCTGTTAAGAATAAGGCCTCAGACCTAGTTATATCCAGGGTTCTTAATAAACTTAACAACATTATACCTGTTAAGAATCAGGTCTCCGACCTGGTCATATTCAGGGTTTTTAATAAACGTAGTTTGCGTTAGGTATGTTGAAAAGCTTTAGAAAGCCATTGAATAATCAATTTATCCAAACTCATAAGTCTGTAATCATTATTCGAGTAAGCTTACGTTTCTCAAAAACTTTCCTGGATTATGTTCCCCGCAAGTAATCGGAACGTATAAACGTTCTTGGTTGCTTCTACAATGTGAGTTCGTAATAATAAAACAAAGAAGTGGTTATTTAATAACCCAACTGTTATTGAATTGAAATGGCTTTTATTAGTAAGCCTTACATAAATGGTAGCACTATTGATAGTATTTTTTCAAATGAAGAGCATTCCAGGTCCGGGGGATTGTTTCCCTACTTAGCCAGGCTAGCTTAAAAGTTCCTTCGCATAGGACCTCTATAATCTGGTACGGTCCTTCCCAGTTCGGACCTAACACACTATCCTTGGGATATTTATTCGCCAAAAATACCCTTCGAAGAACTAGATCGCCCAATCCAAGTCTGCGTCCCTTGACTTTTGAATTGAAATAACGAGTGATCTTTTGTTGATAATGGGTGAGCTTTAATTGTGATGCCTCACATTTTTCTTCAATTAGGTAAAGGGATGCACTAAGTAGCTCATTGTTCTGATCTTGATCAAATGTCCTTTGTCTATGAGTAGCCAGCATTGCCTTAATTGGAAGTATGGCATCGCTTTCGAAGGTTAGGGAAAAAGGAGTATGTCCCGTGGATGTCCTATGCAAAGTTCGGTAGGCCAAAAGTACTTGTGAGAGCTGCTCGGACCATAATCATTTGGCTTCATCCAACCTATTCTTTAGGCTCGTCTTGAGGTTGTTATTTACAGCCTCGACCTGCCCATTGGCTTGTGAATATGCTACCGACGAGAAACTCTGTGTTATGTCGTATCTTTCACAAAAGTCTGTGAGAGATCACTATCGAACTGTGTTCTGTTGTGTGACAAAATATTTTTAGGAAGTCCAAATCGACATATGATATTCTTGACAATGAAGTCTAGGACTCTCTTTGAGGTGATGGTTCCCAGAGGTTCAACCTTTACCCACTTCGTGAAGTAATTGATCGCCACTACTACATACCAAACTCCTCCCTTCCCCATATGTAGGGAACCTATCAGGTCGATTCCACATGCTACAAATAGCCAAAGGGACAAAATCATGGTTAGCTCGACTGGAGCAGCTCGGGCAACTATGGCGAAATGTTGGCATTTTTCACACTTCTGAACATACGAGATCGAGTCCTTTGTTAAAGTGGGCCAGAAATAGCCCTACCTCGGTACCTTCAGTGCTAGGTTCCCCCCCCCCCCCCCCCAAGCGTGATCTCCACAAAAACCTTCATGTATTTCTTGTAAGATGGTTTTGGCTTCTTCGGGCAGAACACACCGCAGGAGGGGCAACGAATGACCTCGCCAATATAGAATTCCCTCAACTATTACATACCATGGAACTTGATAAAGAAGTTTTCTCGCTTCTTTCTTGTCATCAGGTAGTTTTCCAGTCGTGAGATATTCCATTATAGGAGTCATCCAGGTCAGTCTTATGTCAATCATTCTGACCTCCATCGTTTCTCCCGTTACACTTGGGCTTTCCAAGAACTCCATCGGAACTACATTCAATGTTTTGGCCTATTTGGTGGTAGCAAGTCGAGCCAGAGCATCATCATTAGAATTCTGCTCGCAGGGTGTCTGTTCAATAGAGCTAAACTTAAATTCAGACAACTCTCCTTTTACCTTAGCCAGGTAGGCTGCCATCCTAGTGCCTCAAGCTTGATATTCTCCTAATATCTTATTTACCACGAGCTGGGAATCACTATAGCATTGGATGGCTTTCGCCTTCAACTCTTTCGCCACCCTTAGCCCTGCCAATAAGGCCTCATACTCTGCTTCGTTATTGGATGCTTCAAACTCGAATATATGAGATGTGTGGAACCGATGCCCTTCAGGCAAGATTAAGATTATCCATGCTCCTGGTCGGTTCTCGTTTGACGATCCATTAACGAAGATTTTCCATAATTCCTACACTGCCTCCCTCATGAGCTCGTCTTGAAAACCAATGCACTCAACCATAAAATCAGCAAGGGCTTGACTCTTGATCGTTGTTCGTGGCATGTATAATATCTTGAAGTGGGTAAGTTCGATGGCCCATTTTAAGAGACATCCCGATGCTTCAGGCTTTTTCAATACCTGCCTTAAAGGTTGGTCGATTAAGACATTAATAGAATCGGACTGGAAATATGGCTTCAGACTTCTGGAAGCCAAAATTAGAGAGAATGCCACCTTCTATATCAGCGGGTATCGTGATTCAGCTCCGAGAAGCCTCTTGCTTACGTAATATACTGGTTTTTGTGTCCGGTCTTCCTCTCAAACTAACACGGCACTGGCTGCATTTTCTATCATGGCGAAGTAAAGAATCAGAGACTCTCCAGACGTTGGTTTGGATAGTATAGGGGGTTCAACTAGATGCATTTTCAGATCATGAAATGCTTATTCACATTCTTCAGTCTAATCAAATATCTTGTTTCCCCTGAGCAAGTTGTAGAACGGCAAACATTTGTCAGTGGATTTTGAAATGAAGAAATTTAGAGCCGCCACCCTTCCAGTTAGGCTTTGAACTTCCTTACACGACCTGGGTGAAGGCATGTCTAACAATGATCTAGTTTTCTCTGGATTCGCCTCTATCCCCCTTGTGTTGACTATGAACCCCATAAACTTTTCAGATGCCACCCTGAAAGTGCATTTTTGGGGATTCAGCTTCATGTCATACTTTCTCAAGATACCAAAACATTCTTCCAGGTCGGATACATGGTTATTGGCATTCTTTGAATTGACGAGCATGTCATCGACATACACCTCCATGTTTCTCCCGATCTGGTTTGCAAACATTTTGTTGACCAACCACTGGTATGTAGCCCTGGCATTTTTCAGTCCGAATGTCATAACTTTGTAACAATATATGTTATGTTCGGTCATGAAACTGGTATTCTCTTGGTCTACAGGGTTCATCGCAATCTGGTTATATCCATAATACGCGTCCATGAAAGAGATGAACTCATGACCTGTTGTGGCATCTACGAACTGGTTAATCCTTGGTAGTGGGAAACAATCCTTAGGACAAGCCTTGTTGAGGTCAGAGAAGTCGATACAGTTTCTCCACTTCTCGTTTGGCTTTTGGCTTTGGGACCAGCACTGGATTAGCAACCCGGAGCGGGTATTTTGCTTCCCTGATAAACACGCATTTTAATAGCTGAGATACTTCTTCCTCTAATGCTTCAGCTCGTACTGCCCCAAAAGTCTCCATTTTTGGGATTTTGCAGGCACGCTCTTGTCCAAGTTTAAGGTATGCATTATTATACTTAGACTTATTCCCACCATATCCTCGTGCGAACAAGAGAAAACATCCAGGTTCTTCCGTAAAAAATCAACCAACTCCTTCTTTCTTTTGTCTTCAAGATTTTTCCCAATTTTTACGACCCTTGAAGATACTTTCGGGTCGATGTTTACTTCCTCGAGCTCTTCTATGGATTTGAGCTTAGACCTTTCTTCGCCTACCTGCGGATCGATGTTGTCACATTGGGCCACCTCACCAACTTCTTCTTGAGGTTCTTCCATCCCACGAATGACTTCTACTTCCTAGGACTCCTCACCTCCCTCACTTATGACCATTGCCTACTGCCCGGGTTGTGACTTTCCCTTCATATAAATGTTATATCATTCTCTGGCAGCAAGCTAGTCTCCTCTGACAGTACATATCCTCGAAGTTTAGGGGAATTTCATTGCGAGGTGTCGGATCAAAGTTACAACTTCGAATGCCATTATCGCTGGTCGGCCCAAAATCGCATTTTATGCGGCCGGGAAATCGATTACCACGAACTCGAGTATTTTGGAGACAGTTTGTGACTCTTCTCCAAGTGTCACCATTAGTCCAATTGTCCCTATGGTTGTTGTTCCTTCACCTGAAAACCCATACAGAGTCATTGAGGTCGCCTTCAAATCGGATACGGACAATCCCATTTTTTCCAAGGTGGAACTGAAAAGTAAATTTATGGAACTCCCGTTATCCACCAGTATTCTCCGTACCCTTCGGTTGGCAATCTGCACGGTTACCACCAGCAGATCATTGTGTGGGAATTGGACGTGGCTAGCATCCTCTTCCGTGAAAATGATTGGTTGTTTTTCCAACCATTGTTGCTTCAAAAACTGCTGCTCTAGGACGAACTCCACTCCATTATGAGCCTTCAACTAATTGATATACCACTTTTGGGCCCCGCTGCTCGTGCCCGCCAAATGAGGTCCTCCGGCAATAGTGGTTATATCTCCTCCTACTATTGGGGGAGGATCGACCTGATTCATCTAAGCTCCAGATTTGCCTACCGGAGTTTCTAGCTCTGACTGAGAATTATCCCCGACAGTTTGATTGGGGACTACCTGATTTTGGGCATACTGGAATGGTCTAGCTCGAATGAGAGTCTCGATTTCATCCTTCAGCTACCGGCAATCATCAGTATTATGACCAATGTCATTGTGGAATTAGAAATTTTTTGAAGGATTTCTCTTTGCCCTTTAGAGCCTTAAAGGTTCTGGCTTCTTCCATGGGAGACGATTAGAATTTTCCAAAAAGATACGCTCTCGGGTGTCTGTTAGGTCGGTATTGGTGGCGTAAATGGGCTTGAACTTCTCCACATACTTGTTCTTCTTCGTCCCGTTCTGGTCGCCCTCACCATTCCCCTTCCTTTTGTTATTCCCCCTTGGTTATTCTAGGTAACAGCTTGAGTCATAGCTGCAACATCTGTTACAACTCCAATGGGTTGGACAGGGGTCTAGCTGGTTCCTACGACAGAAGCTCGTGCCTCATCCAGGTTTATCCATTCCTAAGCTCGGGCCAGAAATTCATCCACGCTTTTAACCTTTTTTTTTTGGAGTTCTTGCCACAGGTCCCCCCCCCCCCCACTAGTAGTCCCATTCTCATTGCCATGATCTTGGACCTGTCATCAACGTCCTTAGCTCGTGCAGCAAAATTGGAAAATTTGCTCGGGTATGCTTTCAACGTATTGCTAGGTTGTTGCTTTGCGTTGGCCAATGAATCGGCTTCAACACGAGCTTCCTGCGAGGCTCGAGATGCTCTTTTAAACTCGGAGGAAAATTTCTTCCATAAGCTTATCGAATGCTTCTTGTATTGTTTAAACCACTGCCTGGCAGGTTCGACCAGAGTTGTAGGGAACAAGAAACATCTTAGATCGAGCCTGACATTTTGGGCCATCATCATGGTGTTAAACATTCCGAGGTGATCAGACGAATCTGCGTCTCCATCCAACGTCAGCATGTGCGGCATCCTAAAGCCAATAGGATATGTTGCCACGGTAATGTTTGGAGTAAAAGGATTGAGCTCCTCATCTGAGTCACAATCTTCCTTTCCCTTCCCAGATTAGAGTCTTTTCATTTGCTCTTCCATCAGAGAAAATCTTTCAAGGGTTTGGTCTCTGGTCCCTAGGTTAGTTAGGGGTTGTTCAATAACTCCCATCCTATTATACATGTTTGATGGGTTGTTTTCCCTCCATGTTCGATCTTGGTTATGTGGGACATTCCCATTGTCGCGTACAATGGACGGATCTCCCTCATGCCGAGTATAGCTAACATCCTCATCCCGAGCTGGAAACCTTCTCTGTGAGTTCAAATAATTGCGCAGGTTGGGTTATGGATCATACCGAGGACTTTGTGCTGAACTCAAGTGATTTCTCAAGTCGCTCTTGGACCTACCTCCATGCTAGCTCTCTATCCAATAACTTCTGTTTGTGAAACTCACTGCTCGCGGTTGAGATCGAGGACCTGGATTCTCAGCATGCATTCGTTGAATATCTCATTAAGGGCAAGGTGGTGTTGGATGTCTTATAGGTGATGGAGGATACCTTATTGGTGAAGCTATCCTTGTTCCATCAGGGAGGACTAAATTTGCCTGCATTGGTGCTATTCCAACATCCGTAGTCCCCTGTGCCTAGGGCTCTGACCGTGGCATAGAGGGATTTGCTGGAGCATTTTTCCTTTGTGAGCTTGTCCTAACCCCTCCCCGTGAGTTGTTATGGGAAATTCTGGGAATCTGTGAAGAAGGCACAGAGCTTGGGGTCGCAGTCCTGACCGACCGACCGACTGACATGCTGATGATGACCTCTGTGATGATAAGTGAGTTGAGCACTCTGGTGGTTTCACCCTGAAGGTGCAGAACTCAGAGTGGCAGTTCTGACAGAATGACTCAGTTTAGACCGGTTATTCCTGTAGGACTTATGAGAACCACTTTGCCTCTTTCCGACATTAACGTCGGTTGCAAGATGGGGTAACCGAGCCAAGAACTCTTCAATCTGCCTATTTTCCCTAGCGAGATGGCTCCTTAACTGGGTTTTTTCCATCTCGACGGCAGTCAAGTATCCTGGATTAGGATTCGGTGGTAGTGACGTTGAAATCCCAGCGTGGTTCTGACCCGCCGGTTATTTTCTCGGACGTTGTTGAACATCCGGGCCCCTTTCATTGGCAACAGTGGTATGATGGGCCTCCTGCCCACCAGTCTGTTCCTTCTCATTATCATGCATCAATGGAGTGAGCACTATGATGAAATTTGACTAAAACTTGCGAAGCACTAATTAGCTCTAAATGAAAGCATCAAATTGTTGATGCGGTTTCTCGCCAACAGTTCATTAAGAAACTAAACAGGTAGATTAATGCTAGATTATATACCGTAATGAAACAGTAAATACCCTCTCGAACACGCACAAATTTTACGTGGTTCAGTGGTTAAAACCCACCTAGTCCACGAGTCAATATTATTACTTTTCTCTCTCAATTTCTGCAGAGTTTCAGTATTACAAAAAATAGTCCCTCCCCTTCCTGTCCAATATTCCTAGTATTTATAGGGAAATTCTATGGATAGGTTTGGGTAACCACGTGAATAAACTGTAACACCCTGGATAACCAAGACTGTTACACTGTATGTTTAAAATAGTGCAAGACTTCCTAATCAAGTCATTTAAATGAAAATGTGATCCTAGAATCATAAACAAGTTAGGGTTAAAATATTTTGGTCATAAACGAGTAATTTTCATTGAAAATTAATATTTAGTACATGGGATCCCAAAAACAGGGTTTAAAGGACAGATTTACAAAATTCCAAAAGTTACATACAATCAAGGCCAGTCTAATGGAAAAATACACATTTTAGGCTTATGTCCCTGTAAAATCCCTCGACCATGGCGGACGAGCAACTGACAATGTACACCTCACCCCCAGAGCTCTCCAACTCATGGTTAAACCATCTTACCCTTGAAATTACCAGCACCACGTAACACCTGTGAGCCAAGGCCCAGCAAGAAAACCATATAACATAGCATAAACAATCCAAACAATGAAATAATTCATAAAACATTAACTAGATATTCAACATTCCATAGAATTCATATAGCAAGCGATATAAATTGACAAATCAACAGTCTCTTAACCAAGTATTTAACATGCCATAATCATCAAATTAACACAATAAACCTATCATTCAATAACTAGGGTCGATCCCCTTAGGTCGTACCCTCTGTTTAAGTCACTGTCTTCGGCTTGCTTAAGCCGAGCCCAGTGTTCAACCCACTGACTCTGGCTCGCGTAGGCCAAGCTCAGTGATTATTTAATTAACCTCAGCTAGCAGTGGACGATTCATGTCCATGGGCACCAATATTAATTCTGGCACTCTCAGGTAATTTATTTCATACTCACATGGCATAATACCTGTAACACCCTAAACTCCAGGGATCATTACGGTGTGCCTTGTAAACAGTGCTAAACTCGCTAATCGAGTCATTTGGCCAAAATCGTGTAACTAAGTATGATTAGTGGTTTAGGGATTAAATTTTTTGGTTAAGATGTAACGTTTCATTAGAACGTTTACTGTATACATTGGGATCCCAAAAATATAATTTAAAGGTCCATTACAGGAAAATATTTACAACAAGCCGATCTAAGTGGCAAAATAGGGTTTAACCCTAGTTCCTCTTTCAAACCCTCAGCCGTGGCGGTCGAGCAACCGCATATGTACACGTCGTCACCTAAGCTCTCCAACTCAAGGATGGTCCAGCTTTCTGTTGCCTTTACCTGCACCACATAGCACCCGTGAGCCAAAGCCCAGCAAGAAAACTCAACATGCTCATGAACAGTAATAACATGTCATCGGAACATAAGGTGCATGCCTAGCAATAATAGCTTCCATCATGCATGCAAATAAGTTCAAATAAATGATTATGGGGTTCTGCATCTGAATAGAAGACTAATGACTCATTCTCTAAGGACCTGCTTCTTGAATATATGGCTAGTAAGTCAATCTCGAAGTGCGTGACTAATGAGCCAGGCCCTGCATAGGTGACTTATGAGTCACACTCTGTAAAGATGACTAATAAGCCATACCCTGTGTAGATGATTAATGTGTCCATCTCTGTCTAGGTGACTAATGAGTCACACTCTATATTGGTGACTAATAAGTCACACTCGGTATAGATGACTAATAAGTCAATCTCTGTGTGGATCACTAATGAGTCATACCCTGTATAGGTGACTAATGAGTCACACTCTGTATTGGTGACTAATAAGTCACACTCAGTATTAGTGACTAATAAGTCACACTCGGTATAAATGACTAATGTGTTATATTATTTTATAATATAATGTAATATTATATTATATTATAATATAATATAATGTTTTAGATTAAATAAATGCGACAAAGAGTGTCACATATTGTAACATATAATAGAGAGTTACAATATTTAGATATATGAAATATATCCAAATAATGTAACATATTTGGTGTTACAAATTTGTAACTTCCAAATATTACCCTTTATTGTGTAAATTTGTTGTTACACAATATTGAGATGAATTTCATAAATCCATATGTGAAATGACTGTTAGAGATATGATTTAAACCCCAATAATGTGTTTTTGGAGTTACAAAATCATTTGGGAGGGTTTTGAACCGTTTGGAAAAAGAGCACATTTTTAAGTGCTAAAATTGGTCGATGGCCGCGGCCACTGAATGTTGGTGGCCGCGGCCTGTGGGACAAAGACCAGTGGTCGTGGCTAGTAATGTCTCTGGTCGCAGCCACAGGCCAAAAACTGACCAATTTTTCAGTTTTTTCAATCTTTGTTGAATGGCTCAAAAAACCCAAATAACTCCCAAATCTCTTTTTTAATTCCATATTAATCCAATTAAACATTGGTAACAGCCATTGGGGTTGGTGGAATTTAAAATTCAAAGGGTGTCTCTAAACTCTATAAATAGGAGCCTATAGCTCACTTGTAAGACACAACATTTCTATCCATTAGAACACTTGGCTAGAAACACCTTGAGGCTTGATAATTCCAGAAAGATTTTCCAATATCTGAGAGAGATCCCTTAGTGCTTGAGTTAGGGGGAAATAAGCTTTTGGACAAAGCTTTTAAACCTTGTTCAAGTTAGTGATCCCCAACCCTCTTTACTTAGGTTGTGTAAGTGAGAGTTTTCTTGTATTTCTGTTCTCCATTTTATTGTATTGTTTTCTTCTTATTCTCTTGTTCTTTTTACTTGTATATTTTGTTTAAGAGTTGTAATCCTTTCTTTTGTTTCAACCACATTTATTTTACTTGTAATCTTTTGCTTAGAGTTGTATTCTCACCATTCTCTTCTTCTTCATCATCTTCTTCATTTTCTTTGTTTACTTGTAATTTTCAGTTATAGAGTTGTAACTCCTTTTTTAATCAATCATTATTAATTTGTAATATATTGCATAGAGTTGTAATTTCTTACCATTTCCATTGAGGCAAATACATTTTTTCGTAACATTCAAAAGCTTATCCCTTTGTTTTTTTCAATGGAAGGTGAAACCATCAAAATCATGAATCAAGACCTAGTGAGGTTGGATAGGTTTGATGGATCCAATTTCACTAGGTGGCAAGACAAGGTGAGATTCCTTTTGACCACTCTCAAAATTGCCTACATTCTAGAATCCACTCTAGAACCTCTCCCAACACCATCCGACAAGGACACTCCTGAGGAGGTGGAGAAGAGAAGGAAGAGGGAGGAGGACAATCTCCTTTGTAGGGGTAATATCCTCAATGCCCTTTTCGATAGGCTCTATGACCTCTACACTGAAACTAAATCGGCCAGGGAGATATGGGATGCACTTGAGAAAAAGTTTAAGGCGGAAGAGGAAGTTACCAAAAAGTTTTTGTTATCTCAATACTTCCATTTCAAATTTTTTGGTGATAATCCTATTCTTCCTCAAACACATGAATTGAAAATAATTGTTAACAAATTGAAAGTGTTAAAGATTGATCTTCCCGAGGCCTTTCAAGTTGATGCTATAGTGGCTAAATTACCACCAACTTGAAAGAGCTATAGGAAAAGAATCTTTCATAAAAATGAGGATTATTCTTTGGAGGAAATCCAAAAACATATTCGAATCGAAGAGGAATCGATATGTAGAGATAAACTTGTGGAGGGGTCTAATGGAGAGACTTCCAAAGCAAATGCAGTGTCACAACCAAAACATCCCAAAAACAAAAGGAAAAAGGTTAATGAGAAACCGTTGGGTCCAAAAACCAACCCAAACAAGTTTAAGGGCGAGAAAGGAACTTGCTTCGTGTGTGGGAAAAAGGGTCACTATGCTAGAGAGTGTAGGCATAGAAAAGACCAACAAGGACCTAAGGTGAATGCAACTCAAGAGGAAAACATAGTTGCTACCCTTAGTGAGGTGAATGCGGTCCAAGGCAAGGTGAAAGGGTGGTGGTATGATACATGTGCCACCGTCCATGTCACCTATGACAAATCATTGTTCAAGACCTTTGAAAAGTCAAAGGGCAACCATGAGATACAAATGGGCAATGAGGGAAAATCCAAGGTACTTGGAAAAGGTACTATTGAAGTCTACTTCACCTCCAGCAAGAAAGTTACATTAGTGAATGTACTTTATGTTCCCGAAATGAGTGGAAACTTGGTAAGTGGTGATTTGCTTGGCAAGCCCGGCATTAAAGCCATTTTTGAGTCCAGTAAACTTATACTTACCAAATCAAATGTATTCTTGGGAAAAGGGTACCCTTGTGAGGGAATGGTTAAATTGTGCACCAATGATGTAACTTTCAATGTTACCAATAAAAATGCTAATTCCGCCTATATTGTTGAGTATGATTCTTTATTTTTGTGGCATCTTAGACTATCGCATATAGGTTTTTCAACCATGAAAAGAGTAGTAAAATGTGGTATAATTGCATGCAATATTAAAAACTATGGTAAATGTGAAACATGTGTTAAGGCAAAAATGATTAAGAAACCATTTCCTAGTGTAGAAAGATCATCTCATTTACTAGATCATCTCATTTACTAGATTTAATCCATAGTTATCTTTGTGAATTAAATGGTGTTTTAACTAGAGGTGGTAAAAGGTATTTTCTTACTTTTATAGATGATTTTAGTAGATTTACCTATGTGTTTCTTTTAAAGCATAAAGATGAAACTTTTGATGCTTTTAAATTGTATAAATTAGAAGTTGAAAATCAACTAAATAAAATATTAAGGTGCTAAGAAGTGATAGAGGAGGAGAGTACTTCTCTAATGAATTCAATACATTTTGTGAAGAAAATGGTATAATTCATGAGTGCACTACACCTTATACACCACAACACAATGGTGTTGCCGAAAGGAAAAATAGGACTTATCTAGAGATGATAAATTCTATGCTGGTGTTTTCTAAGTTGAACTTCAACTTATGGGTTGAAGCGCTTTTAACCGCTTGTCACATTCTTAATCGAATACTGATGAAGAAAAATGAGATATCTCCATATGAGTTATGGAAAGGAAGAAAACCCAACATAGGGTACTACAAAGTGTGGGGGTGTCTTGCATATTGCAAGAAAAACGAACCTAATAGAACAAAGTTAGGTTCAAGAGCCATAAAGTGTGCTTTTGTTGGTTATGCCAACAATAGTAAAGCTTATAAGCTATTAGACTTAGAGTCTAATATTGTGATTGAATCTAGAGAAGTTGAATTTTTTGAGAATATGTTATGTGACAACAATTCTCAAGCTTCAATATCTCTAAAGGAGAATTTGTTATATGAGAACAATTCTCAACCTTCTACATCCAAAGTTGATTCTTAAGAGGAGAATTCTCAAAAGGATGTAAAGCAACCCTTTGAACCTAGAAGAAGTCAAAGGCTTAAAAATCATAAAAGTCTAGTAGTGGATGAGATAGGTTCTCAATGAATTTCATTCTACATGGTAGAAGGAAAAAGAGAGGAAGTTATTAGGAAAATTCCTATTGTACTTCTCCTTGAGGATGATCCTAAGACTTATAGAGAAGCTATGCAAACGAGAGATAGTGCATTTTGGAAAGAAGCCAACAACAATGAGATGGATTCCATTCTTTCCAATAACACTTGGGAATTGGTAGACCTCCCACCGGGGTCTAAGCCAATTAGGTGTAAGTGGGTATTTAGGAGAAAATACCACACTGACCGCACTATCCAAACCTTTAAAGCTAGATTAGTAGCTAAAGGGAATAGGCAAAAAGAGGGTATCGATTATTTTGATACTTATGCGCCTGTTGCAAGAACAACTTCTATAAGAATTTGTTCGCTTTATGTAACGCCCTACTACCTTAGAGCCGTTACTTAGTGAGTTTAAATTAGAAATCGTGCTTTTGACTGACTCTAAGTGGTTTCTAAAACCAAAAGTGTGGATAAATCAGAATTTAAGGCTGTACTCTTTGAAAATGTTTAACTTCATTAAAACGTTAAATATAAACCATCTGGGATCCCAAAATAAGGTTTACCAAATATTTACAACTCAAAAATAGGTTTACACTTGATTAGTTATCAAAAGAATGATTTAATACAGCCATATACAAAATGCCCCCAACCAAAGCAGTCGGGCAGGCCGAACATGTACGCGCCGCTCCCACGCTCTCCATACTCATGGCCGGTTGACTGACTCCTTGCTTTTACCTGCCACACGGAGCACCCGTGAGCCGAAGCCCAGCAAGAAAACCCAAATAGCACATAACATATGCAAATAATATCGCTGGTATAATTCACTGATAAATAAGAAAATCATCAATTTAAACAAGCACGGCCATGCCGCCCCAGAGGCCTTACCAAAGCTTGGGGTCTCGGTCATTACCGTAGGATAACTCATGTATCCCTTGGGTCCCACCCTCGCTTTAGCATCCCATGTGCTGAGCGTTGCTTCCGGCCCCACTGCCGTACCCGGCCCTTGCCGCTCTCGGCCTTGCCGTTCATTCAATTACAATCACACATATCATACATTATGAAATAACCATTCAAACATACAATAGTTTATCTAAAATTACACATTTGCACACAATACAAACTAGGGTCGTGCCCAACAATCACACAGTGGGGCCATGCCCTAAACTCGGGTGTTACGGTTTTCTTACCTTTAGATTCAGTAGCCTTGATCAACCGGACTCCTTGAGCACGATCCTACCCGAGCCCTAGCGCTTACCTAAGCAAAATCCACAAGTCAAAGTCATCACCAATCCTCAAGTCCAAAACCTAGTCTCGGGACTAATCCCAAGCCCCCGGGAAGTCCTAGATCCCCAAAACAAAGTGGCGGAATCGAGCCCCGAACCCTAGGTCAAAATCCCTTCACAAAAGCCCAAAAATCCCCTCTGTGAACAGTGCAGCGCTACAGCGCTCAAAAGGTAGCACTGTAGCGCTACAAGCAGAACCAGCCACACCAGACAGGGGCTAGCGCTACAGCGCCCCCTGCCTAGCGCTGTAGCGCTAGTTGCAGCACAGAAAAACCAAAAATCGCATCTTGCGATTTTCTTCCCCCATTTCGAACCCAAACTTGTCCAACTCTTTCCCAAGCCCAAAAACAAACATATATACACCACACACTCATCCCAAGCACCCCAAGAACTCAATCCCAAGCTCAAGCAACCCACAACTCAAAATCTAACCCAATGAACCCCAAAACCAGAAAAATCAATCAAACAACAAGGATAGGGTCTTAGAAATCATACTGTGGGTGGAATTTCGACCTTGAACTGAACCCTAGACCTCCTTGGCTTGCACCTTCACAACCATGACCTGTTTTCCCCAAAAACCCCATCCATTTAGCTCAACAACACAGTTCAAAACCAGCAAAACCCTAAAACCGAAAACCTCAAGAACTTACCTCAATCTCAGATTTGATCTTGCTAATCCCTTGCAAATCCACAAACCTAGCTTACCACTGAGCTTCACCTCAAGAAAAATCAAAGAAGAAGGGTGGGAGAACCACAAACCAAATCTTCCAAGCCAACCCTTCAGCTTTCCCTCTCTTCCTTTTCTCTTCTTTCTTTCTTTCTTTCTTTTCAGCTTATAATTTTCTCTACTAAATCCACTAAGTATAAAGGCCTTCTTTATTTTATCTCTTGCAAGCCTAATGACCAAAATACCCTCTCTTACAAATTCTAAGCCTTTATGTCCAAAAAGGGCATTTTAGTCATAATACCCAAATTCCCACTAATTCCTCAAGTGTTCCTAATTATTCCCGTTCGCTACCCGATGCCTAATAAATCACCAAATACATTCCCAAATTCTCGATTAACTCCCCAGGCTTAACCCAAGCCTGGTACAGGTTCCCGCTTTGACTTTCCGCTAACCCGCTCGTTCTAGGATCGTCTCGAGTCATAGATCACAGGTATCAACATAAACATGCCCAACATGGCCAAATTACAAATATGCTCAATCAGGTCTACATGCATATTAATTCTCATAATCATGCACCACAATTAATCACATAATCATAAAACGTGCACTAAATCATAATCATGCATAAAACCCATTAAGACCCACACAGAATTCCATTATGCCCTCCAGGCACGCTATCTCAGGCCCTAAGCCTTAATACCGAATTTGGGGTCGTTACACTTTAGCTTCTATACACAACTTGTATGTTCATCAAATGGATGTCAAAACAGCATTCCTTAATGGTGACCTCAATGAGGAGGTCTATATGGAACAACCCGAAGGGTTTGTCCTACCAAAATATGAACATAAAGTTTGTAGACTTGTAAAATCCTTATATGGATTGAACCAAGCTCCTAAGCAATGGCATGAGAAATTTGATCAAGCCATCATGTCTAATGGATTTAGACATAACAATGGAGACAAGTGTTTGTATTCCAAAACTTGTAAGGGATATGTGATCATTGTTTGCTTATATGTGGATGACATGCTTATTCTAAGTAATAGCATGAAAGGGATAGAAGAAACAAAGAGGTTTCTATCATCAACCTTCAAGATGAAAGATCTTGGAGAAGTTGATACCATACTCGGTATCAAAGTAAAGAAACATAGTGGGGGGTTTTGTGTTAGGGCAAGCCCACTATGTTGAGAAAGTATTGAACAAATTTAACCATCTCAAGGTTAAAGATGCCAATACTCCATTCGATCATAGTGTAAAACTAGAGAAGAATGAAGGAAGAGCAGTGGCTTAATTGGAGTACGCTAGTGCTATAGGGAGTCTAATGTACGTTGCCCAATGTACTAGACCTGATATAGCATTTGCGGTAAGTAAACTTATTAGGTTTACAAGTAATCCAAGTGTGGATCACTGGAAGGCAATTTGAAGAGTCCTAGGTTATCTCAAGAAGGATATACAGATGCAAGTTGGATATCCAATCTTGGGGACAACTTGTCCACAACTGGTTGGGTATTTACACTTGGTGGAGGTGCATTTTCTTGGGGTTCCAAGAAACAAACCTGTATATCTCATTCCACTATGGAAGCAGAGTTCATAGTTCTAGCTGCTACCGGCAAAGAGGTCGAATGGTTAAGGGATCTGTCAATAGAGATTCCCCTAATCAAAGATAATGTATCTACTATATCGATACATTGTGATAGCCAAGCGACATTGGCTAGAGCATACAGCGGAGTGTATAATGGGAAGTCTAGACACATTAGTCTAAGACATGGATATGTAAGAGAATTGATTCAAAGAGGAGTCATCTCAATATCCTATGTGAGAACAAGTGAAAATCTAGCGGATCGTTTCACTAAGCCACTAACGAGGGATTTAGTGGCTGCATCATCTCAAGGGATGGGACTTAAACTCCCTAAAGAGGTTCACGATTGATGGTAACCTATCTTAACACTAGTTATTCAACTAGTGTTGGTTCAATAGGTAACAACAAGTCAATCAAGTGAATATTAGTTGTACTCAAAACAAGTCCCATCTGAGATATTGAGTACTTGTGTGTTACCAAATGGAGGGTTAAAACCGAAAGGTTTTTTAATAGAATTCAGTCTTGTAGAGACAAGTATTTTTGGTAACAAAATACTGTAAGAATTCTACCTATATGGACCTAGGGGTGGTGCCGCCTCTCATGAGAATTGGGAGTATTCTCAAGAACGTCCATGAACGGAAATTGTACATGGCCATTAACGGTGCAAAGCGAGACATAAAGGTCTCAAGTGAACATCGCAAAGGTGTGTGTGTTATCACCGATTTGTTATCATGAAAAGATGGTTCAATGCCTAGTGCAACCAAATTTTCGACAAATTTTGTGATAATTACACTATAGTAAAGTTCAAGTTGAAAAACACTTTGCTTTATGCACTAATGCAATGACTCCTATAAGAGAGAGTTCTTATTTAATCAAGTGGGGGATATGTTATATTTCAAAATATAATGATTGATTAAATAAGTGTTACAATAGATAACTATTTAATCTAGTGGGGGAATGTTATATTATTTTATAATATAATGTAATATTATATTATATTATAATATAATATTTTAGATTAAATAAATGTGACAAAGAGTGTCACATATTGTAACATATAATAGAGAATTACAATATTTTGATATATGAGATATATCCAAATAATGTAACATATTTGGTGTTACAAATTTGTAACTTTCAAATATTACCCTTTATTGTGTAAATTTGTTGTTACACAATATTGAGATGAATTTCATAAAGCCATATGTGAAATGGCTGTTAGAGATATGATTTTAACCCCAATAATGTGTTTTGGGAGATACAAAATCATTTGGGAGGGTTTGGAACTGTTTGGAAAAGCAGCACATTTTTAAGTGCTGAAATTGGTCGGTGGCCGCGGCGGCCTGTGGGACAAAGACCAGTGGTCGTGGCCACTAATGTCTCTGGCCACGCCCACAGGCCAAAAACTGACCAATTTTTCAGTTTTTTCAATCTTTGTTGAACGGCTCAAAAAACTCAAATAACTCCCAAATCTCTTTTTTAATTCCATATTAATCCAATTAAACATTGGTAACAGCCATGGGGGTTGGTGGAATTTGAAATTCAAAGGGTGTCTCTAAACTCTATAAGTAGGAGCCTATAGCTCACTTGTAAGTAGGGCTGTGCAGAAACGATCCGATCCAATAACAAACCGACCGATCCAATGTCAACCGACCGCTAAAAATTAGATATCCAATCATGATTGGATTGGATCGGATGACATTTTTAAAAATCCAATATTGGATCGGTCGGTTCTTGGATGACATGTAAATCCAATGGATCCAACCGACCAATCCAATCCAATAATGATCCAATACCATCCAATTAATATTCAGATAAAAAATATATTACATATTTTTTTTTAAGTTAAAATATATTATATTTTATTACATTTACTATTTACATATATTATATTTGATGTACTAAACTTTTTTATTTAATTATGATGTATTATTGTAATTTTATGTTGGATTCCTACAAATTATTAAGACTTATGTTTTTAATTTTATGTTGGATTCCTACAAATTATTAAGATTTATGTTTTTAATTTTATATTAGATTTGTGTTGTAAACTTCTAAATCATTACAATTAAATATTTTTATTATTTGGATGAGTAATTAGTGTTTTTATAATTGAAATAATTTTTTTTTTTTTAAATCAGCCTAAATAAAGGTTTTAAAAGATCGGATGGATTCGATCCGATCCAACGGATAACCAATGGATGGAACTGAACCGATCCAATCATCCATTGGATCGGATCGAATCGGTTGGTTCAAGATGATTGGATCGGATCGGTTCCAAAAATCCAACATCCAATTGGATGATTGGATCAGATCGGATGGGCTTAAAAACATTGGATGTCATCCAATGAACACCCCTACTTGTAAGACACAACATTTCTATCCATTAGAGCGCTTGGCTAGAAACACCTTGAGGCTTGATAATTCTAGAAAGCTTTTCCAATATCTGAGAGAGATCCCTTAGTGCATGAGTTAGGGGGAAATAAGCTTTTGGACAAAGCTTTTAAACCTTGTGTCAAGTTGGTCATCCCCAACTCTCTTCACTTAGGTTGTGTAAGTGAGAGTTTTCTTTTATTTCTGTTCTCCATTTTATTGTATTGTTTTCTTCTTATTCTCTTGTTCTTTTTACTTGTATATTTTGTTTAAGAGTTGTAATCCTTTCTTTTGTTTCAACCACCTTTATTTTACTTGTAATCTTTTGCTTAAAGTTGTATTCTCACCATTCTCTTCTTCTTCGTCATCTTCTTCATTTTCTTTGTTTATTTGTAATTTTCAGTTATAGAGTTGTAACTCCTTTTTTAATCAATCATTATTAATTTGTAATATATTGCATATAGTTGTAATTTCTTACCATTTCCATTGAGGCAAATATATTTTTCCCTAACATAATGAGTCATAACCTGTATAGGTGACTAATGAGTCACACTCTGGAGGTCCCATACCCTCCTAGCCATTTCACATGTAGGTCACCTTAGCCTTTCTGGCTCTGGCTCTAATTAACCTTGAGGTCGGTCTGTCACATGTAGGTCACCTTAGACTAGACAAGCGCTTTTAATTTTCATCAACCTTGAGGTCGGTCTGGCATTAATGCTTATTCGAGTCATTCAATGCAGATGTCGATTAGATCTAATCTTTGTTGGCTTGCCTTAAGCACACAAAGTCGTTCCTGACTAACTATGTGACCAGTGCCCAGTACCACTGCCAAACTTGACTAATGAGTCACAGCTTCACAGTTGATACTAAAACCATTGCCAATCCCTGACAAATAAGTCGGTGCTTCCTCATTTAGGTAATACAAACAGACATATATCATATGTCAAATATTCAGATATATGGCATTTAGCATGCTCATTCAGCAATCACAAGCATAATTATAATCATGCACAATTACAGAGATTCAAGCTATGATCAATCTCATAATCAACATTCATGCCATGCCCTAATCTCATGTATCTTATGCATTTTCAATGCAATCAATGTCCACATATAGAGCACTCAACATGCCTCATGAATAACCATGCATGTCACATATGGGGTGCAATTTTCTTACCTCTGGTTCGAGCGAGAATTAGAACAAGAATGACTCTTGAGAACAATCTATCCTTTAATCCTTTAGCGATCACCTAGTCATAACCAAATACCAGCTCTGATTAATGAAAATCAACAATACTAGGGTCTTGATCTAAATCCCACTCTCGGGACCCTGAAATGTACCCACACAGTGAGTAGATTCAATCCCGGGCCTTAAGGATTGAAACCCCGAGCCAAAAACCCTTAAAAACACTCAAAAGGGTATTATGGAGGAACAGAGTAGCGCTACAGTGCTACTCAATAGTTCCCCAACGCTATACTCAAAACCCCAAACCGCCCAAACAAAGTCCTGTGTAGCGCTATAGTGCCCTCTGATGGGCGCTGTAGCGCTACCCCCAGACTGATGCTCCCCTGAAACCTCCTTCTTCGACTCCTTCAATTCTAACTCGATTCCAATGCTTCCAAACCCCAATTTTGATGCCAAATGAACCCAAAAACCATCCTCACATGCCCCAAGCATCACAACCACAAGAACCCGAGCCAAAACTTCAATCAATTCCCAATTTTCTAACTCAAAAACCAGCTAAAACTTAACTAAGAAAATAGAGCAAAAGCAAGAGTTCTAATGGCTAAAAACTCACCTCAATCTCAGCAACACACCCTCTTCAAGGGTGGAACATAACCCTAGCTTATCCCAGCTTGGTTCCTTAGCTTGGTTCCTCAAGAAGAGCTTGAAAATTCAACGAGAAAAAGAAGGAAAAAGGGGTACAGGAGAAGAGGAAGAGATGCTCTGTTTTTAACAAGCTTCTACAACCTTAATGGCTGATATCTATCCTAGGGGTGAAAAGACCAAAATACCCCTAGGTCAATTAAGGGTTTCTAAAGGCTCCCAAGGGCAAAATTGTTATTTTCCACCTATCTCGTTAATCATAATTAACGCTCTCCAATTCCCGATATTCTCAATATTCCCAAACACCAATAATTCATATCCTGTTACCCTTTTATTCCTGGCAACGCTCTAATCATAAGAAACACCCCGAGACTCATCCCGAGCCCCGAACTTAAACCTGTTATGACTAAACTGCTAATTATTATTCTGAGATCGTCTCATGTCGAATAGCTCGAACAAACCCACATTATAATGTGGTCTCAACAATATGTCACCGACATGCATACAAATATACAATTACGCCATCAATGGGCCAAACTACCAAAACACCCCTGTAACGAAATGTGGACCCGCATGCATGAATTTAACATCATATTATAATATAATTCACATAAACATCCATATAACCATTTAGTATCGTAATAAATCAATTATGGCCCTCCCGGCCTCCTAATCAATGTCCTAAACCTTATTTGGGATTTTGGGGCATTACAACTATCCCCTCGTTACAGAAATTTTGTCCTTGAAATTTATCTGAACATCTCGGTATATAAATTCTGCACAACTGAGTTCAATTTTCCCAGGTCATTCTCTTGACCTCACTGTATCTATAACATTACCTTAACTCAAGGTACACTCCGTTCCTCAGAACCCTATTACTTCTGTTAGAATATGAACTAGTTATTCCTTACCGGAATACCTAACCTTAACCTTCAGATTCTTATGACTCAACTCATGAGTTCCTTTAACCCATGTCCCATGCATGGAATTACATAACACACTGTATTCAACTGACAATGCCAAAGACAAGGCTGATCCAAAGTCAACCTAACCAGTCCTATCCAGGATTCAAACTGCCAAGACAGTCTAGGGCTTAGCTTGCTCTTAACTCCTCACCTTTTTCCATGGTGATACTTTAAGGAAGATACATTCTTCTACATTAGAACCCCACGTTTCTGCTTTTCAATTCAGTAAAACTTTTTCATTTATTCTGAGAGGTGAGCATCTAAGCTCTAACCTCTAACAATTTTCAATGGTCCCCTGAGCCATCTCATGATTGTTGATTATGGATCCTTACCCCTCTCATAAAGTATCTTTCCAATGCTAGATAACTTTTTCTTCCTCTCTCTGATTTACCATCAGTCTGAGAAGAATACACTGTACTGAATCCCATCTATATATATTCATTGCCTTCTTTAACCCTTCCATAACTTGGAAGTAACACTAGAGTATTCATTTGATAAGATAGACCTTGAATTCTCAAGAAGGCACACTATCTCTTTCACACATAGAGATCTGAATACTAATCAGCTGCATTACTTATCCTTACTGATAGAAATGAGCTCACTTGGAAAACTGATCCAATCCAAATCACACTGACCCACAACCTGGGCAACCCCACCGCGAAACCCATTGCGATGCTTCCTTATTTCCATTACAAAACACTCAAAGCCCACAGTGGCCTTGCTGAATCCTGAAACTCTGTCTTGACCTATTAACAGGTTAAAAACTTTATCACGCACTCCATGGTGCCCCTCTTCATCTCAGGTCACCACATAGAAACTTTCAACCTTTGATACATTATCACAACGCCTGAATGAAAAGAAAATGAGAATAACACGAGATTCATCCAGAATCTCCCAATTAATCCCAGTGTCCATCGGATTCCAGATCTGTTCTCTATACCATAATAAACCCATGTCTGACACGGTACAATCTTTAGCTAACCCAGCTAAGACATTCTCCTCAATCTTCCTATTTGTGATTCACTTAATCATCTTTGCTTTTTGATCTTCCTTGAGATGGTAATCTCATACATAAATCTGGCCACCTGGCCCACTAGAAACTATACCCTAGTTCTGGTCAGATACTTTAACCAACATGTTGCATAGGAAATCACTTCTCTCTGCTACTGAGGTGTCATAACCACCTTCTAACTGAAACTGATCTACAAGAAGACTCAGAACTAATTCCCAAGGCACCTGAAATATCTTTACCACCCAAGGAAACTCTTGCCCCTAAGGCGTTCCTTGACCTTGGCAAATCTCCGCAAAGAAAGCACCACAATACCATCATCCAAGACGATCACAACTCCCATTCAAATAAACCTTGAATGCTTTGTTCTTTTGATTCACAAACACTTGGCATTAAACAAATTCCCAAACCATAACTCAGCACTCCCAGTGCCCTTATCTATTATAACAGCTGACTTCTGCATACTCAATTTCTTGATCTCTAGCTGGTACTAACCAGATCCAAGATCCACCACACTAGCTAAGAGTTCCATGCATCTCTTTGCCATAAAACTCTAACTCTCACTACTGATGTCATAAACATATTAAATCCATGCACGATGCCAACTGTCACAGGGCTTTCCACTCTTAAATCCAAGAGGTACTGTTCTTTCCTTGCCATTTAAAATTGCCCCACACTTGGCTAACCAATCCATACCCTGAATCAAACCAAAGCCAGTCATAACCATCTCATTAAAACAACTGATGAGTCCTTTCTAAAATAATTCATTTGATCTCTTAAATTACCAATACAATGTCACATTTTCATCATAACATAACCACATAGCCTATACAGTAACTTTATGCCTCTCTAAATGCAACAAATAAAGGAACAACATAGCACTAAAACCAAACAGCATAACTCAACAATCAGAACTAAAAACTAACTTGCCACCCCTGAGGAACTAGTCTCAGTCTCAGACTCTGACTGCCTTGGAATAAACACTCGAGTTGGAATCGAGCTGTCTATCCCCTTTTTCTCATCCTCTATCTCTCGACTTGGGCAATCCCTTTTTATATGTCCAACCATTCCACATAAGAAACATGTCTTTGGTCGGCACCCTTTCAGATAGCGCCTCTTGCACCGAACACATATTGGATAAGTCCTCCAGTGCTCCTTCTTGCTTGCTTCAATAAGTGGAGATACCACTATATGAGCTCCGTGCTCCCTAGCACTCCTCTTCCCATCTCTTATGCTCTTAACAGCAAGAGCCTTCTCTACCACCTAAGCATAGGTAGAGACTTCATGCACTTGGGCAACTCTAATGCCTTGAGCTATTCCAGGATTCAATCCCTGAACAAAATTTTCCTTCCGAGCCATATCTGTGGGTACCATGTCTAAAGCAAACTTGGCCAACCCATCAAATCTGCTAACATACTCGGTTACTGATACCTTTCCTTGAACGAGATTCACAAACTCATTCATCTTAGCAGTCTTAGCTGCATCACAATAATATCTTTCGTTGAACAGCTGCCTAAACTCTTTCCAGTCCATCACAACTATGTTTCATGTCTGGGATACTACCTCCCACCATGTCTGGGCATCATCCCGCAGTACAGATGTAGCACAGATCACCCTATCATGACCCACCAGCCCCATACTGTAAAGAATGGAACTGATCATGCCCATCCATTGCTCAGCTCCAAATGGATCTAAGCCTCCCTCAAAGACTAGAGGGTAATACTCCTGGAACCTTCCACAAAAAAATTCCCATCTACTCTCAACCCTAGGCTGAGCCAAAACTGGTGCCACTCTTGGCACAACAAAGGAAGAGGTGCTCCCCAACAGAATCTGTTGTTGCTTCAAACACCTAACCTCTTCCTCCTACCTCTGCAATCGTAATTGCAGATCTGTAAACATCTGCTGAAGATTCATAAGAGCAGACGAAGAACTAATACCCTGGCTGTAACCCCCAGCCTCTGTATAACCACCACCAGGCCTCATATCTGCCTTGAATATAAACCTGCTGATTGGATCTGCAGTCAAAAACTTGACTCATTAATCATAATGAGCATATCAAGAGCTTTCCCCCACGGGATAAATCTTACCACACCACATTCATTAACCACTTGCAGTGCTAAAACATGCCCACGACATTCATACATTAATCATGATCCCTGCTCTTCCAACTCCAGCATGCAAATATTACAATTATATATTCATGGAGCAGATAATCATATAATCATATTCATATAAATATTCACAGAGCATATAATCATATAGTCAAGAGCCAAGCTCTATCAGAATCTCATGCTCCTTAATACAATGTGCAGGTAAAGCATTTGCATTCTATTTAAGCAGTTAAGCACATAACTACAGAAAT
Organism: Humulus lupulus; assembly: GCF_963169125.1. Lineage (NCBI taxonomy): Eukaryota > Viridiplantae > Streptophyta > Magnoliopsida > Rosales > Cannabaceae > Humulus > Humulus lupulus. The sequence continues at coordinate 22,723,989 of NC_084796.1, forward strand.
AGTTACCATTCCCTGAGTGAAGCTATCTTCAGTGACGAGTGTACATGCCTGGCTTGTCTTCAGGAACCATAAACCTTGGCTCGCTCTGATACTAAAGTTCTAATGCCCTAAACTCTAGGGACCGTTACGGTGTGCCTTGTAAACAGTGCTAAACTCACTAATCGAGTCATTTGGCCAAAATCGTGTAACTAAGTATGATTAGCGGTTTAGGGATTAAAATTTTTGGTTAAGATGTAACGTTTCATTAGAACGTTTACTGTATACATTGGGATCCCAAAAATATAATTTAAAGGTCCATTACAGGAAAATATTTACAACAGGCCGATCTAAGCGGCAAAATAGGGTTTAACCCTAGTTCCTCTTTCAAACCCTCGGCCGTGGCAGTCGAGCAGCCGCATATGTACACATCGTCACCTAAGCTCTCCAACTCAAGGATGGTCCAGCTTTCTTTTGCCTTTACCTGCACCACATAGCACCCGTGAACCGAAGCCCAACAAGAAAACTCAACATGCTCATGAACAGTAATAACATGTCATCGAAACATAAGGTACATGCCTAGCAATAATAGCTTCCATCATGCATGCAAATAAGTTCAAATAAATTATTATGGGGTCTTGCATCTGAATACAAGACTAATGAGTCATTGTCTGAGGACATGCTTCTTAAATAGATGACTAGTAAGTCAATCTCGGAGTGGGTGACTAATGAGCCACACCCTGCATAGGTGACTTATGAGTCACACTCTGTAAAGATGACTAATAATTCATACCCTGTGTAGATGACTAATGAGTCAATCTCTGTCCAGGTGACTAATGAGTCACACTCTGTATTGGTGACTAATAAGTCACACTTGATATGGATGACTAATAAGTCAATCTCTGTGTGGATGACTAATGAGTCATACCCTGTATAGGTGACTAATGAGTCACAATCTGTATTGGTGACTAATAAGTCACACTCGGTATTAGTGACTAACAAGTCACACTCGGTATAGATGACTAATGAGTCAATCTCTGTGTGGATGACTAATGAGTCATACCCTGTATAGGTGACTAATGAATCACACTCTGGAGGTCCCATACCCTCCTAGCCATGTCACATGTAGGTCACCTTAGCCTTTCTGGCTCTGGCTCTAATTAACTAGCCCTTAGACTAGACAGGCGCTTTTAATTTTCATCAACCTTGAGGTCGATCCGGCATTAATGCTCATTCGAGTCATTCAATGCAGATGTTGATTAGATCTAATATTTTTTGGCTTGCGTTGTGCATGCAAAGCCGTTCCTGACTTATAAGTCAGCACTATGTGACCAGTGCCCAGTACCACTGCCGAACTTGACTAATGAGTCACAGCTTCACAGTTGATACTAACACCATTGAAATCCCTGACTAATAAGTCAGTGCTTCCTCATTTAGGTAATACAAACAGACATATATCATATGTCAAATATTCAAATATAAGGCATTAGCATGCTCATTCAGTAATCAAAAGCATAATTATAATCATGCACATTTACAGAGATTCAAGCTATGATCAATCTCATAATCAACATTCATGCCATGCCCTAATCTCATGTATCTTATGCATTTTCAATGCAATCAATGTCCACATATAGAGCACTCAACATGCCTCATGAATAACCATGCATGTCACATATGGGGTGCAGTTTTCTTACCTCTGGTTCAAGCGAGACTTAGAACAAGAACGACTCTTGAGAACGATCGATCCTTTAATCCTTTAGCGATCACCTAGTCATAACTAAATACAAGCTTCGATTAATGAAAATCAACAATACTAGGGTCTTGATCAAAACCCCACTCTCGGGACCCCGAAATGTACCCACACGGTGAGTAGATTCAATCCCGGGCCTTAAGGATTGAAACCCCGAGCCAAAAACTCTTCAAAACACTCAAAACGGGATTCTAGAGGAACAGAGTAGTGCTGCAGCGCTGCTCAATAGTTGTAGAGTCCAAGAACTTTACTTAGCTAGTTATTTAGTAGTATTATAGTATGTTTAGTATTATCTATGTAACTGTGGATTTTTGGTTCAGACCGGGAATTATTTGGACACTCATAGTAGTACTTATAGATTTTCTAAGTTTAATCTATAGTTTAAGAATATTAAGTATAACCTAAGGTTTGATTAATGTGACTGATATTAAGGATTATATTTATTATATTATAAGGTTTAGATATCAACCAATAGGATTTTAACCACATGTTATGAATGGTGATTAAGGATTAAGTATTTTTGAGGATTAAATTTAATAAGGAGTAAAGTTTGAATGTTATAGGGTCAGTCAGCAGCTTTGAAAACGTTGAGGGCTTAGTCAAGGCTGTTTACTCCATTCAAACTTAGCTAAAAATGTGTAATTTCATGTTTAAATATTCAGCGTGTGCCGATATATCGCAGCTATAGGGGGCGATATGTCGCAGCACGTAGATACGGAAAACACGAAACGATGCACGGTCGCCTCGGGCATACTGGCCCAGGCGATATATCGCCTACAGGGGGCGATATATCGCCTCCTCCAGCATGAATTCAAACTCTTTTGAATTCTTTTCCTTTCAGCCATTCAAAATTCTTCAAAAGTCCAGCATCTTTTGAACGAGTCTTCAGCCTCTGCTGAACGATTATTCAAATGATTTTCACCTAAAAAGACATTATTTTTATTCAAGTAAAATCAAGATACTTTCATTCCCAAACTCTATAAATAGGACCTAGTACCCAGCCATTTCTTCACCTTTTACTCTAAGTTCAGAAGCTGCTAGTGTTAAGTGAGTGTGAGAGTTTAAACACCTGGTTTGGGAAAATCATAAGCTTAAACATCATAAGCTTATCAAACACTTTGGGAAGTGAGGTTCGTTAGTATTTCGGTTGTGGTTAGATTGATCTTGCAAGTCTTTGAGGTAACCAAAACTCTAGTTCATTTCTGTATTATGTTATTTTCTTTCTCATAGTCTTCTACTCAATCTCTAACCTTAATCTCTATTTTGGTTAAGGAATCTAAGTTCTTGAGCACATAAGTTTCGGTAAGCATGTCTCTCAAATGGTTTAGTTTTCTCATTTCCTTTTCATCTCTTTCCTTCTTTCAACTCACTCTTGTTCATTATGGTTTTAGGAGTGTTCCAAAAGTCCCAACTCAGTCCATTATATCCCGGTAACTTTGGTAAGGAAAATAGGCTAGAATCTATATGTTTATGTTTATATTATCTTATGTGTTATGTTATGATATGTTATGAATATGTTATAAATGTGTTTGTTTGTAGGCTTGGGCTTATGCCCTATTTGACTAACAAGACCCCAAAAAGATTGTGGGCATATGCCTATTTAGCTGGTAGGACTCCACTAATCTCATGGGCATAAGCTTGTTTAGTCTATGGGACCCCAAGTAATAATGGCCATTATAATAAGTGTATTATGTGTTATGATATGTCTTTACGTTATTATGAAATTGATTTGTATGACTATGTGTTAGATTTTTCCTTACTGGGCATTAGGCTCATTCCTTCTGTTTATGTGCAGGAAATAAGCTTTAGAGGCAGAAAGATTCGTGACGCTTAGAGGATGTGTATCGATGGTGAATGGAGTCAAGGGGCCGAGCTTTATTTGATTCGAGGATGTAGTCTCATTTTAATTTTTATGGTTTTATATGTATTTTCCGCATTTTCTTATGTAATTCTTTTCATTTAAATCATGTTTTGTTTTTAAAGACAATGGGATCCCAAATCCTTCTTAGTATTCTATTTATTTGTAATTAACTCTTATTTTTACAAGTTACTCAATAAAATTATGGTATTTTCATAAAAATGTAAGTTTTATGTATAGTTTCATTAATGGTCCAAATAGACTAGATTAGTGGGTCATTACAGTTGGTATCAGAGCAACGGTTCCTTCGCATGAAGTTCTCCTCGATACACACGCTCGAAGCTCCGAATCTGACCGCCAAGTAAGTGTTTAAGTTACAAGTTACTTTGTCTATGTGTATAGCTAACAACTTTAGTGTTTATGTTTCAGTTAAGAATGAACGGAGGTTTAACCTACCAAGATATCCGAGCCATTAAGGCTTTAAAAAGAATAAGGGAGCCAAGAAACACCGTAGGAGCCCTAGAAAGGATTACTCGAAGGTTGCTTTTGTTTCACCAAGAGATAGGTGGCCTTCAAGAGGCTAAACAAATAATGCTAAGATCAACGGAACAATATGTATTAGTAATTAGGTTGTTTAAAGATTTCCATCCTGTAATAGCAGCTTTAGAAGAAATATGGGAAGAAATGCGTGAGGAGGATGAATTACCATTAGCAATGAGATACTATTTCCTCTTAGTTAGGTTTACTGCAAAATTTGAGTTTCAATTCACCAATGAGCAAAAGAATAGGATTCTCACCAACCTTCCTATAGGACGTTTCGATGCACATGATAATGATGATTATGAGCAAATAGATGATGATATGTTAGATGACGGATCGGATGTAGAAGATCCTGATTTTTAGATTAGAAGTTTTTAGTGTTTGTTTTATTTTTTATTGTAATAAGTGAAATTGTTTTCCAAATGAATAAACATGCTATTTGAATATCATGTGTGAGTTTGATTTTATATTCGCAATCATAATAAATACTAAATAAAATGAATAATGACTAAGTTCGGTGAGGGTGGATACAAAACAATGAACCTAATTTCCTTATTGAGAGTTAGGGGGCCATAGTAGTGGGAACGATTTTACTGATCGCAGCCCTCCCTCAATATGGTTAACTTTGGAACAAAGATAAGTTTCGAGCCTGAGAATTAAGTCATATAGGATGATTAGAAACACACTTAGAAAATAAAGATGATTTTTTTTTTAAGTATAGAAACCCACTCTAATAATAAATAAAGACCTATATAATTTTTCATAAAAAGTCATAATGAATAGGTCCGAGATATGTTTGTTTTAGCATAAGTTTTTGCCTTAGAGCCTATTAGGAAAAGTTCTAACATGTTTCTTTCAACTGTTAGAACTCTGCTACGATGTCTCTCCGAAGATCCGCACGCACCAACGGAAACGCCGCTAACGATGTTCCAGCGACCAATGCGGTTCCAACAGTTCGCCGAAGGGGAGTACGTGCTACTGCTCGCCGCAACGCGTCGGCACAGCCAGCTGACAACACTGCAGAGATTGCCAGACTGCGACAACAAGTCGAGGAACTTCTGCAGGAACAGCGCCAACAGGCTCAATCTCAGCCTCAGCCTCCGCCACAGCCGCAGCCGCAGCCACAGCCAATGGCCCCAGCACCCCAACAAGTTGGTTCATATGGGGGATGGCCTATGACGAACTACGCTCCATATCCAGTACAGCACGTGGAGCCAGTGTATGAAAGGTTCCGCAAGCAGCACGCTCCAAACTTCGAAGGGACTACAGACCCATTTGAGGTAGAAGAGTGGTTAAGAAATGTGGAGCCAATTTTGGCCCACATGAACCTAAGTAATGCAGACCGCATATCCTGCGTCTCATCTTTGCTCAAGAAAGATGCCAAGATATGGTGGGACTTGGTCCAGCAATCCCATGATGCTGCCACCATGACGTGGACCCGATTTGTGGAGCTCTTCCACAAGAAGTACTACAATTCAGCGGTACTTGCTACAAGAGTTGAGGAGTTCACCAATCTGAAGCAAGGGAATTTAATAGTGGCGGAATATGCTCGTCAGTTTGACCGCTTGGCCAAGTTCGCGGCAGAGTTAGTTCCAAACGATTATCTGAGGGTGAACAAATTCGTGAGAGGACTCCGACCAAAGATCAAGATGGGGGTAAAACTAGCGAACCCGGGAAACACTTCATATGCCGACATTCTTGAGACGGCAATTTAAGTAGAAAGGTTGCAGGCCAACGTGAGCAAAGAAGAAGCCAGCAAGCCTGAACCCAGACAACAAAGCCAACCTCAGGCCAGTCGGAACAACAATCAGTCTAGCAATAGCGGCAACAATCAGTCCAACAACAACAGTAACGGACAGAAGAGAAGGCATCCTGACAACAAGCAATCTGACAACAATAAAAGAGCACGACCAAATAATGGGGGAAATAGGTCGGGCTACGTGGAATACCCGCCATGTGCCAAATGTCAGAAGAAGCACCCCGGAGAATGTCGTGCCAACACCAAGGAGTGTTTCAATTGTGGTCAAGAGGGGCATCGCAAGAAAGATTGTCCTCAGCAAAAGCCGGAAGGAAAGAAGGACGAAAAGATGGTTCCTGCTCGGGTTTTTGCTTTAACCCAAGGAGAGGCGGATGCTAGCAACAAGGTGGTCACAGGTCAGGTTTCCATCCTCAATAATTTATGCAATGTATTATTTGATTCGGGAGCCACTCATTCGTATATTTCATTAGGAATGATAGATAAACTAGACAAACCTAGTGAAAGATTTAGAACTAGGTTTGCAACCGAGTTGCCTTCGGACAAAGTAGTTATATCATCACGAATTGTACGAGGCGTACCAATCAAGATTGAGGACAAGGAACTAGAAGGGGACCTGATAGAACTGGTGATCAAAGACTTCGACGTCATACTAGGCATGGATTGGCTAGCACGGTATGGTGCAACGATTGACTGCAGACGCAAGAAGGTAATGTTCGAGACTCCTGACGGCCAGAGACGATGCTTCATGGGACAAGCCCATTAGTGTCATCTCTCAAAGCTCAGAGAATGATGGAGAAAGGATGCCAAGCATTCCTAGCCAGAATCACGACCATGGAGAAGGAGACATCACTTAAAGTTGGAGATGTTCGGGTTATACAAGAATTTCCAGAGGTATTTCCCGATGACTTGCCAGGATTGCCGTCAAATCGAGAAATAGACTTCACGATAGAATTAGTACCGGGCACCGAGCCTATCTCTAAGGCACCATACCGGATGGCACCTACGGAACTCAAGGAGTTAAAGACGCAGCTACAAGAACTCCTAGACTTGGGTTTCATTAGGCCAAGCCATTCACCATGGGGAGCTCCAGTACTATTCGTGAAGAAAAAGGACAGAAGTATGCGCATGTGCATAGACTACCGTGAGCTGAATAAAGTAACAATTAAGAACAAATACCCGCTACCTCGGATTGATGATTTGTTTGATCAACTCTGAGGCGCGACTGTATTCTCTAAGATCGATTTACGGTCCGGGTATCATCAGCTCAAGGTAAAGGGAGAAGATATTCCTAAGACAGCCTTTAGGACTCGTTATGGACACTACAAGTTCTTGGTTATGTCTTTTGGTCTTACTAACGCACCAGCCGCGTTTATGGATTTAATGAATAGGGTCTTCAAAGACTACTTGGATAAATTCGTCGTTGTGTTCATCGACGACATTTTAATTTACTCCAAGGATGAAGCGGAGCACGAGGAACACTTGAGGATGATTTTGACGCGATTGAAGGAGCACCAACTCTACGCGAAGTTCAAGAAATGCAAGTTTTGGCTCTCACAAGTGGCGTTCCTCGGGCACATCATATCGAAAGACGGAGTTGCAGTAGATCCATCAAAGGTAGAGGCCGTGAAGGATTGGCCTAGACCAAAGAACGCGTCAGAAGTAAGAAGCTTCTTAGGGCTAGCAGGTTACTATAGAAAGTTTGTAGAGGGCTTTTCTAAGATAGCCACTCCACTCACCAACCTGACCCGGAAGCAACAAAAGTTTAACTGGAATGATAAGTGTGAGGAAAGCTTCCAGTTACTTAAGGATAAGCTTTGCTCAACACCAGTACTTAGTGTCCCAACACCAAACGATAAGTTCGTTGTCTACTGCGATGCATCAAAGCTAGGATTGGGATGCATGTTGATGCAAAATGACAAGGTGATAGCCTATGCCTCACGTCAGTTAAAGGAGTATGAACAACGCTATCCAACTCACGATATGGAGTTGGCAGCGGTGGTTTTTACGTTAAAAATCTGGCGCCATTATCTTTATGGAGAACGGTGCGAGATTTACACGGACCACCAAAGTTTAAAATACTTCTTTACGCAGAAGGAGCTCAACATGAGGTAGCGCAGGTGGTTAGAGTTAGTAAAGGATTACGACTGCGAAATCCTATACCACCCAGGGAAAGCGAATGTAGTTGCTAATGCACTTAGCCAGAAAAGTTATGGGAATTTAGCAGCCTTATCCGGGATAGAAAAGCCACTACAGCAGGAGCTTATCAGTGCTGGAATAAAAATGGTTGTAGGCAAGCTGGCTAACTTGTCTATCCAATCAAATCTGCTAGAAGACATACGGAATGGTCAGAGACATGATGAATCGCTAGCAGCACACATGGATGCAGTCAGAGAAGGCAAGACTACAGATTTCTCAATATCCAGTCAAGGTTTATTGAGATATAAGGATCGGGTATGCGTGCTAGATGATCAGAGTATTAAGAAGACGATTCTAGAAGAAGCGCACAATACCCCATACTCAGTTCATCCAGGGTCTACCAAGATGACTCATGACATCAAGGCAGTCTATTGGTGGCCAGGGATGAAGAAGGAGATAGCGGAGTATGTATCTAAGTGTCTGGTATGCCAGCAAGTGAAAACGGAGCATCAGCGGCCTGCAGGATTATTGCAACCGCTTAGCATACCGGAGTGGAAGTGGGACGATATAGCCATGGACTTCGTGACGGGTCTGCCAAAGACGAATAAGCAGCATGATTCCGCTTGGATAGTAATAGATAGACTAACCAAGTCGACTCATTTCCTGCCGGTTAAGACTTCATACACGACAGACCAATATGCAGACATCTACATCCAAGAGATTGTACGATTGCATGGAATCCCCAAGACGATAGTGTCAGATAGAGGATCAGTGTTTACGTCAAGATTTTTTAGAAGCTTACAGCAAGCTATGGGTACTAAGTTAAGCCTTAGTACAGCTTTCCATCCTCAGACAGATGGACAGTCCGAGCGTACGATTCAGATCTTAGAGGATATGCTACGCGCATGTATACTTGATTTCGGAGGATCGTGGAACAAGTACTTACCACTGATCGAGTTCTCGTATAACAACAGCTACCAGTCGACAATCGGAATGGCACCTTATGAGTTGCTATATGGAAGAAGGTGCCGATCACCGTTGCACTAGGACGAGGTAGGAGAAAGGCAGCTTCTAGGGCCCGAAGCTGTTAGGCAAGCTCAGGAAGCAGTAACGCTTATTAGACAGCGTATGCTTGCTGCTCAAAGCCGTCAGAAAAGCTTTGCGGATACCAAGCGATGCGATGTGGAGTTCCAAATTGGAGATCGAGTCTTCCTAAAGATATCTCCTATGAAGGGTGTCAAGCGGTTCGGGAAGAAAGGCAAGCTCAGTCCCCGATTCATAGGTCCTTTTGAGATATTGGACAAAGTGGGACCAGTAGCTTATAGACTAGCCCTACCGCCAACACTAGCCGATAGTCACAACGTCTTCCACATTTCGATGCTACGCAAGTATGTGTCAGACCCATCTCACGTCCTCAAGTACGATACGATAGCGCTCCAGAAGGACTTGAGTTACGAGAAACGACCGATTAGCATCCTAGATAGAGGGATGAAGCAGTTACGGTCCAAGAGCTTTCCTATAGTCAAAGTCCTATGGAGCAATAGTTCTGAATGCGAGGCAACGTGGGAGTTGGAGGAGGACATGCAGAGCCGGTATCCGGAGTTATTTGGTAAGTAAATTTCGAGGACGAAATTCTTTTTAGTAGGGGAGAATTGTAGAGTCCAAGAACTTTACTTAGCTAGTTATTTAGTAGTATTATAGTATGTTTAGTATTATCTATGTAACTGTGGATTTTTGGTTCAGACCGAGAATTATTTGGACACTCATAGTAGTACTTATAGATTTTCTAAGTTTAATCTATAGTTTAAGAATATTAAGTATAACCTAAGGTTTGATTAATGTGACTGATATTAAGGATTATATTTATTATATTATAAGGTTTAGACATCAACCAATAGGATTTTAACCACATGTTATGAATGGTGATTAAGGATTAAGTATTTTTGAGGATTAAATTTAATAAGGAGTAAAGTTTGAATGTTATAGGGTCAGTCAGCAGCTTTGAAAACGTTGAGGGCTTAGTCAAGGCTATTTACTCCATTCAAACTTAGCTAAAAATGTGTAATTTCGTGTTTAAATATTCAGCGTGTGCCGATATATCGCAGCTATAGGGGGCGATATGTCGCAGCACGTAGATACGGAAAACAAGAAACGATGCACGGTTGCCACGGGCATACTGGCCCAGGCGATATATCGCCTACAGGGGGCGATATATCGCCTCCTCCAGCATGAATTCAAACTCTTTTGAATTCTTTTCCTTTCAGCCATTCAAAATTCTTCAAAAGTCCAACATCTTTTGAACGAGTCTTCAGCCTCTACTGAATGATTATTCAAATGATTTTCACCTTAAAAGCCATTATTTTTATTCAAGTAAAATCAAGATACTTTCATTCCCAAACTCTATAAATAGGACCTAGTACCCAGCCATTTCTTCACCTTTTACTCTAAGTTCAGAAGCTGCTAGTGTTAAGTGAGTGTGAGAGTTTAAACACCTGGTTTGGGAAAATCATAAGCTTAAACATCATAAGCTTATCAAACACTTTGGGAAGTGAGGTTCGTTAGTATTTCGGTTGTGGTTAGATTGATCTTGCAAGTCTTTGAGGTAACCAAAACTCTAGTTCATTTCTGTATTATGTTATTTTCTTTCTCATAGTCTTCTACTCAATCTCTAACCTTAATCTCTATTTTGCTTAGGGAATCTAAGTTCTTGAGCACATAAGTTTCGGTAAGCATGTCTCTCAAATGGTTTAGTTTTCTCATTTCCTTTTCATCTCTTTCCTTCTTTCAACTCACTCTTGTTCATTATGGTTTTAGGAGTGTTCCAAAAGTCCCAACTCAGTCCATTATATCCCGGTAACTTTGGTAAGGAAAATAGGCTAGAATCTATATGTTTATGTTTATGTTATCTTATGTGTTATGTTATGATATGTTATGAATATGTTATAAATGTGTTTGTTTGTAGGCTTGGGCTTATGCCCTATTTGACTAACAAGACCCCAAAAATATTGTGGGCATATGCCTATTTAGCTGGTAGGACCCCACTAATCTCATGGGCATAAGCTTGTTTAGTCTATGGGACCCCAAGTAATAATGGCCATTATAATAAGTTTATTATGTGTTATGATATGTCTTTACGTTATTATGAAATTGATTTGTATGACTATGTGTTAGATTTTTCCTTGCTGGGCATTAGGCTCATTCCTTTCTGTTTATGTGCAGGAAATAAGCTTTAGAGGCAGAAAGATTCGTGACGCTTAGAGGATGTGTATCGATGGTGAATGGAGTCAAGGGGCCGAGCGTTATTTGATTCGAGGATGTAGTCTCATTTTAATTTTTATGGTTTTATATGTATTTTCCGCATTTTCTTATGTAATTCTTTTCATTTAAATCATGTTTTGTTTTTAAAGACAATGGGATCCCAAATCCTTCTTAGTATTCTGTTTATTTGTAAGTAACTCTTATTTTTACAAGTTACTCAATAAAATTATGGTATTTTCGTAAAAATGTAAGTTTTATGTATAGTTTCGTTAATGGTCCAAATAGTCTAGATTAGTGGGTCATTACAATAGTGGCCCAGCGCTATACCCAGAACCCCAAACCACCCAAACAAAGTCCTGTGTAGCGCTATAGTGCCCTCTGATGGGCGCTGTAGCTACCCCCAGACTGATGCTCCCCTAAAATCTCCTTCTTCGACTCCTACAATTCTAACTCGATTCCAATTCTTCCAAACCCCAATTTTGATGCCAAATGAACCCAAAAACCATCCTCACATGCCCCAAGCATCACAACCACAAGAACCCTAGCCAAAACTCCAATCAATTCCCAACTTTCTAACTCAAAAACCTGTTGAAACTTTACTAAGAAAAGAGAGCAAAATCAAGAGTTCTAATGGCTAAAAACTCACCTCAATCTCAGCAACACACCCTCTTCAATGGTGGAGCATAACCCTAGCTTATCCCAGCTTGGTTCCTCAAGAAGTTCTTGAAAATTCAAAGAGAAAAAGAAGGAAAAAGGGGTACAGGAGAAGAGGAAGAGATGCTCTATTTTTAACAAGCTTCTACAGCCTTAATGGCCGATATCTATCCTAGGGGTGAAAAGACCAAAATACCCCTAGGTCAATTAAGGGTTTCTAAAGGCTCCCAGGGGAAAATTTGGTATTTTCCACCTATCTCGTTAATCATAATTAAAGCTCTCCAATTCCCGCTATTCTCAATATTCTCAAACACCAATAATTCATATCTCATTACCCTTTTATTCCCGGCATCGCTCTAATCATTAGATACACCCCGATACTCATCTCGAGCCCCAAACTTAAACCTGTTATGACTAAACCACTAATTAATATTTCGAGATCATCTCATGCCGAATAGGTCGAAAAAACCCACATTATAATGTCGTCTCAAAAATATGTCACCGACATGCATACAAATATACAATTACACCCTCAATGGGCCAAACTACCAAAACACCCCTGTAACGAAATGTGGACCCACATGCATGCATTTAACATCATATTATAATATAATTCACATAAACATGCATATAACCATTTAATATCGTAATAAATCAATTATGGCCCTCCCAACCTCCTAATCAATGTCCTAAACCTTATTAGGGATTTTGGGGCATTACAATACCATCATACAACATTGAATACAAGTGCAGAGAACTCTTAGTACGAACATAACCACATAACCGGGTGCAGTTTTCTTACCTTGAATTTCGAGTGGAGAATGTGAAATGACTCCGAGCACAATCCTTATCTCCGAGACTTGGCAATAAACCTAGTCACAAACCATAAATGATACTTCAATGAGTTTAAATTCCAAAGGACAATCCGGGGACCAAACTCTTGCTCTCGAGACTCCAAGTTCCACCAAACGAGGTGGTGAACCCGTCCCCCGAGCCCCCAAATGAAAACCCTAAGAAAACACTCAAAAACCATTTTTAGGAGGCAGGGTAGTGCTACTGTGCCACCAGAGGGGTGCTACAGCACTACAGACAGACCCAGAGCCTCCCAAAAATGCAGCCTAACGCTGCAGCGCTAGCACCAGAAATGGAAATTTTTGGGTTTTCCTTCTTCGAACCTCCCCGAGCCAAAGCTCCAAAAATCCACTCCAAACCTCAACTAAACTCAAAATTGAACCTACAACACACTATAGCTCAACCAAAACACCCACATAACACCAAACCTTGACTAACAACTTCATCAAACATGAAAATCAAACTTGAGCTCTGAAGCTCAAGAACACCATCTAAAACCAGAAAACTTCTCAGAATTGAACCTACTCTAAGCTTCAAAATACTCAACTCAATTCAACATAACTAAACCAAATTCATCTACTCATTATACCCAGAAATCCAACAAAATTCAAAATTGAAAATCACAATCCTTACCTCAATTTGGAGCTCAATTCCCTAGCTGAATCTTCACACCAACTCAGCTAAAATCTCTTACTTTTCCTCTGATTTCCAGCTCCAATTATAGTTGTTAAAACCCTATATACTCATAATTACCACATGTTCTAACCCAGAAACCTTATCAAAACCATCAACAATTTCACTATCCAATTCTTATACAAAAACCCAGAATTTACCTAAACCAACCCAGTAATACTCAGAGATTAAGACCAAAGCTTTTACCTTAATTTGTAGCCCAAGGACCCAGCTGAGTTTCCTAATTGGTTAGCTTCAACTCCCCAAGCCTTCCCATCAGTTTAGCTCCCCAAAATCACAGTCAAATGCCCAAGTTCACAGCCTGTTTTCCCTTAGCTTCAAGGCATTCCAATGAGAAAGAGAAAGAGAGAGAAACCGAGAAAGAGAAAGAGCTGGAGACTTCTCCTTTCTTTTTTTTTTCTTCTCCTTTTTGTTTAGTTCTAGATACCTTTCTGAGTATATCCTTAGCCTTATGAAAAGACTATTTTGCCCTCCCATAAAAAGAACTTAGTACCTTAATTCATCTAAGGGTAAAATGGTAATTCTCCCCAATTCCCACTAATTCTTCCAATGTTCCCACTATTTTTACCACTTAAATCTGTTTATCCAATTTAATCACCAGTTATTTACCCAATGTCTAATAATTCCCAAATTATTCTCCAAATTCCCAAAATACCCCCAGACTCCCCCGAGCCGAGTATAAATCTTCGTCATGACTATTTTGCCAAACCGCTCACTAGGATCGTCTCAAGCCATATGCTGCAAATATATCCACATAATAATGTGGTCTCAACAATTTATCACACATAATTACATTTTATGCCCTCTACGGGCCATAATTACAAATATCCCCTTGAAAGCTAAACAAGGCCCACATGCACATTTAATGCTCATAAACATGCATTTATTCTCATCCATATAATCATATAATCATGCATGTCACGTAATCATGCATTAAATCATTAATTCACATAAATACCAATTATGCCCTCCCGACACACTAATCAAGGCCCTTAAGCCTTATTAGTAATTTTGGGTCGTTACAACTATCCGCTCCTTATAATAATTTCGTCCTTGAAATTTATTCAAACACATCAGGTAACAATTCTCATACCTCTGACCATAACTCCAGAGTCCAATTCTTTACCTTTAATCCTGTAATAACACTATTACTAGAGTGACAATCTTGTTCCATAAGATCTTATCTTATACTGTAATCTTAGTAACCTTTCCTTACTCAATAATTCTACTGAAACACCAAGGTCTGCTTATGTCATCAGCAATCATTTTTCTATCTTGTCATTGACACCAATAATACCTATAAGCTACCACCCATACCAGAGTAAGGCCAACTTGTAGGCCCTTGGCCTAATCCTTGGTACGATCCCGGGATCCTTCTCAAATAAAAAAATCCATAAAAAAAATCCTTTTTCCTTTCCCAAGGTATCATACTCTTTCTTTTCTGCAATGTTTGAAGAAATACAAATTTCCTGTTCTGGAACATCATGTTCCAAAACTTGAATCTTGCGAACCCTTATGTCCTTGCACCTGGGCAGATCCTTCTGCCTTAATAATTCCAATAATTTCATTGGTTTCCCCCTAACCAATACTGAACCATAACACTCATTGACTTTTATTTCCTTACTTAGAACCAGCACTTCAAGCTTTCTATCTTACCATATCTTATGATGTATCACCTTAGCCGTAAGCTACTATTCATCACTGTGACTATTCATCAAGAGACTATACTTTTCTTAATATCACAAACACTTGCACATTCAATGCGTAATTCTTTAAAATAACCATTAATTCTTCAGGTTGCCATTCTATCTGTAGACAATCAATAACTCTAGGTTCCAACCTTACTCCCCTCGTTCCCTATTTCCTTTCTAGAACTTGGAAAATTTAAGGGTCTCAACCCAGCACAGTCAATTACCATGCCACGTCACCCATTCACACGATCCCAAGTGTCTTAACTCAATCTTCTGAGTTGCAACCTTCCATATCCAATTGTCTTACTCATAGTCTAGTGTATTCCATTCCTACAGTTCATTACTATACCATTTTACCTTATAATATACGAATATCAGATCTTGTCATCCATTTAAGTTTCCTTGTTACAATATGCCTAAGGAGGTAATACAATGTTCATTTAGGACCTCCATCTCAACACCAGGTTTCATCGGATCATTCATCTGATCTTCATCCCTTAATTCATGCTACGATGGTAGAATTCCTAACCATTCTCTCAAAATCCTCTTTTTGAGTTTCATTGTCCATAGAGAAATAAATCTATCCACAACCCATCACGGGTGCTATATCAATCTCAATTTTTACCTTGTCTGACCTTACTGTAACTCGTGGCATCCTTTATAACTGACACAAATCTTCCCAAATAGAAGATCAGCTTCCAGATTAATTTTCCCCTTGTACAGTCAAGGGTTTCTTAACATGAATCACCCATTAAGTCTCACTGAACCTTGATCTCAGGGTTATCTTTCTTACAAATGACCAAACGCTCAAATCCCTTACATTATGCATTCATCGATAACTTAATGTTCCATGTATACCAGCCACGTTCCCATTTATTTACCTCCCGCGAGGCACAAACCATCGTCTCATCAATTTATAACTGGGTGCGTCTCAGCCTTTGATGCACCACTTACAGTTTCATGTCTTCACAAAGACAAGGTCCCTCACATTACCCTTCCGTATCCATTCATTACACAAGAATTCCTATACCATGGAGTGTTAACCAATCCTTATTCTGTCTTCTGAAAATCTGATACAAAGTTATCCATTCAGTCTACCCTTAGGTTCTTCTGTCGTTCTAATCTCTGGTGTGGCTGTCCTCCAAGGATACTTATGTAGTAGATGACATGATCACCTGTCTTGTTGTGCTTCCTATCCTTCAAACGTTCTTTAGTAATTTCTCTGTGACTTCAGATTGAATCTCTTCATACCTAATCCCTTCTCTTCCTATAGCGTGAGCTTGAATACCTTTGGCAAGATCGAAACTGACACCTTCTGGAGCTTTACCTGTGACCCTGCTTCTTCAATCTTGGTATCATTAGTCATTTGCATTCTGCTTCTAACTGGGAAGTCATCCAACACATCCTAACAAACCTGGAAATAACTTGTTCATATCATTCTTTTACTCTATACTTGTCGAGCTTACATGTGTTGCTAAAGCTTAAATCAGTTAAGAACCTTTACTAATAATCCATCACACCCCACTGGGTACAAGTAATAATTCTTGAAATGTCTCTTCCATTGATCCTCAACTGGTAATAACCAGATCGAAGATCAATTCCTGAAGACATTGTTCTGTCTTGTAACCGGGCATTGCATTCTTAACAGGCGATGACAACAAATCCCACGATACGATGCTCTATCTACTCCCTCCCTAAGTCAAAAACTTCTTCATCTGAATCAGTAATTCTTTCTGCCAAACCAATACCATTCTTCATAATGTCCCTGACACCGAACTTATCCATAGTCCAATCCTGAAGTCTACCAAACAATTCCTTACATGCCCATCTGAATTCCCTACTAACCAACTCAGTTTCCATTCAGTCCAATTAAAATACTCCAAGTGATACCCCCTACAGTCCAGGGTTGTCTCTTATCTAACAAATTAGCTCTCGCTCAGGCCCCCATCAAAGCGCTCATAAGACGAGCTCAATCACTTCCACTACGAACCCATTTTTATTACTTGTATTCCAATTCTTTAATTCTCTAATCCTGGGCAATTCCCTAATCCACCCTAACATAGTAACCCATTCCATGTAGAAAACGTGCCCTTACCTGGCGTCTTTCTAGATAGCATCTCTCACTTCTGGTTCATACTAAACAACTTCATCAAGCTTCATCACTGTCCTAACGGCTATCCTGTAAACTATACTCCTTCCCGTCAAAACCAGGAGTCAAAGAACTATCAGGGGTTCTTCTGTTCCAATTACTGAGCATCTACCCTGACCAAATCCCACCAATGGGAATACCGTCATCTGCATTTCTTGCCCTTCGGGATTCACGCTCCATACCTCATTCCTTATATTTTAAATAACATGGCCCTCCCTGCTGCCTAAGCACAGATGAAAATCTCATGCACTGGAGCGGCCCTAATACTCTGAGCCATCCCAAAGTTTAATCCTTAAATGAATCTCATTCCTGAGTTACATCTGCTTGTATCATAATCCAAAGTGGATTGACTAACCCACCAAACTTGTTGACTTACACTGTCGCTATCTTACCATTCCATCCCTAGTTCATAAACTCATTCATCTCTACAGCTCAGCTACTACATGGTAATCTCTTTTATCTAATCACTGCCTGAATTCCTCCCAACAAATCATGACAACATTTTGGATTTGAGTATCACTTCTTACCATTTTCGAGCATCCCTCTGCCACAACTACTTAGCACAACCACTCTGTCACGACCTATCATCTCTATAATATCAAGGATGAGATTAGCTATGCCCATCTTCTCATCAATTCTTGGGCAAATCCACCCATTTCTCAAAACTAGAGAATAATGCTTCTAAAGCCTTCCATACAGTAATTCTTATTTGTCTCCACCCTCGGATTAAACCAACACTGACACCCTTATTGTCAAGGTATACAAAATAGTTTTTCTCCCAACAAAACCTGTTGTTTCACCAATCTAGTCCCCTCTATCAGACCTCACAGCTTACTCACATACCAACAAACACCTGTTGCGACTTTCAGTGGCTTCAGGGAGGCTGCCCGGCTCTATTCTGCCTTTGACGCTGGGGATTATCTCGACTAGCATGAGAAGGTGGTTGCTACTTAGGGTCCTAAAATGGGATATCCTATTAAGCAGCAGGCGGTTTCTCTGGCCTTTGAGGGCTCACCGGCTGAAGTGGAGGACTTGGGTTTGGGGCATGTTGTGGTGGTGCACTTGGTGGCTGGTCCAGTTAAGAAGTCGGCGCAGTATGCCCCCGGGCTAGCTGGATGGCTGCTTCTAGGGAGGCAGTGGTATCTCTCTACCGGCGGTCCATGTCCGCCTACCACTCATTCAACTCTTGGCGTTGGCATTCGATTTCTCTCTGCTGCAATGCCAACGTCTCAACCACATTCTCTTGATTGGCCCTCAGATTGACCAACTCCTCTTACAACACATTCTATGGAGGAGCCTAGGTGAATGCAGCACCCGAAGTCTGCCACATCTTCTTGGATGTTTTAGCCATTTGATTTTCTTGAAGTCTTGAATTCGGCTCTCAATGAAAGCACCAAAATGTTGACCCTCAAATTAATCAACGACACGGAGTCAGATAAACAATATAAGATGATATGAAAACAAGAAGATACAAATGGAAAGCAAACGACACAAACAATTTATAGTGGTTCAGTCCCAATTGGATGGTAATGACCTACATCCATTTAGTGTTCTTATTGATGTAGAATCCCAACACTGTGATCAATGAAATAGGGTTCACGAGTTTCATAAGCCCTAGGAAGCTTACAACTTTGGTGAATAATCACACTGTATCTTTCTCTCAGAGTACAAAGATCAAAATTTCCAAAAGTCCCTTCCTTGAGTCCTTTGATTCTTATTTATAGACTCAAGAAGAGTACATGGGTCGATGGGCCTTAATTATCATTAAGATTCATATATCTAGGTAATAAAAGAAATTACAATTAATGCAAATATTACAAGATTGCACCTCCAAAAGGAAGTAAATGAAAGTATGCGACCAGACTGGTCGCACCTAAGCGTGATGCTTGATAAATCAATGACTTTCTGGTCGATGGTCGAACAGGATTAATTCACTTAAAGTCGTCACATACCTGCCACGTGTAGGTCAATCCTGCCACATCATCAGGAGTCGTTTTTGGGTAAACAAAGCTCCAAGGAGGTAACTGTTTCCTCGAGCAGTGAAGATGGACGTCTATCAGATCTAAGTAATCCTGAAACTCTTCCCTAGTCTAATGTCGGTGCACAATCTGGCCACAATGGAGAAGTGCGAGAGAAGCCCAGACATGCTCGGGACTTACCCTATCCTCTACGTGTGTGGCATGGTATAGAGTAAGGGGAGATTTACCTGGGGCAAGATGAGAAACCTCCAACCCTGCTTGGAGCTCCTTCTCGAGTTCCCGGCCATCTTGTGCTTCTCGAGCTGCTTCTATGGCCTAGATATTCTCCAGCCACTCCTCCTGCAGATGTTGATTTAACATTTCCAAGGCACTCCCATCAATATAATTGATGTGTTAAGATGTCATATCCTAGGATTTCCCTGATTGGTGATACTTGGTTAGCTCCAGATTGCTGATAATCTGCCCCATGCGAAGAAAACGTGACCCGTTGACGTTTTTCTCCGTCACCAAAAACCTAAGCTCAATTTGGACATATGGATTCCAGTGGAAGGGACCTATTCAAAGGAATGAGTAATTATAGAGCACGAAGTGATCAAGAAAACAAAGAAAAAGGAGAATGGTTGGGAAGAAACTCACTAATCATGGAGAAGTCGAGGATCAAGGTCATGTTATTACGAGTCGGAAACCCATTCGTGAAAAGAAGGAATCCTTGTATTCCCAAGAATGGTTCTCGTTGTGGTGGGGAGCTTTGTAGTCAAGGTATGAGGTGGAATACTTTATAAAAGCAGTCCCATCCTGATTGGCCTTTTTCCTCGGGGTGGTACGGAAGTTGTAGAAGTACAGGATCTCCACCGGAGAAGGTGCAGGCCAGTTCCTCCTCCAATACAGAATGTACATCCTCAAAAGCACCCAATAGGCATTGGGGGAGAGTTGAAAGGAATCTATCCCTACGAACTTTAGGAAGTCCACAAAATATTGATGTAGGGGCAGGGTGGCCCCAGCCATCAGGTGGGCTTGGCTTCAGGCACCAAGACCATTCACGTTACGGTGAGCCCTTTCAGATTCCTGACAAAGGCACACAAGACATTTTTCCCCGATCGCGTAATGCCTCATGATAGCCTCCAAGGTCCGTAGTGTCAGAGAAAGGTACGGCACTCCTCTGCTTCAAACCCGTCAGCCTCGTACAACTGAGTGGGGTGTGGAATAGGGGCGCGATTGAGTTCTTCCATGGTCAACCCCCTTTGAACCGCTAGCACTGGCCTCTCCGCTGCCAGACCATAAGCACGGACAACCAATTCCCTAACTGATTCTCAGGCTTTCTCCCTCGCGCCATCTTTTTGTACGCAGTGTTCTTGAGCCATGTCAAGGATCTCTAGATCAAAGTAGTAAAAACCTTGTTGGTGTAGCAGTCATAGTTCCTTGAACATCTGAGATGAAAACCAATTAGTTAGTATTTTTACCGAAGAAAAGATGGCCAAAACACGAGAAAACCTAAGATTACTGCTCAGGAAGAAGATAATAGAATATATAAGGACTTGAGGTTTCCTCGGGGCTATGAAATCTAGAACACCAACTAAGATTATAAATATCGTTGGAATCTAGGAATTTTCCAGATTTCGCTCGAATGCCCAGAAAGGCAAAAGTTGCATAACGTGTGTAGTAGGCCATTTTGGCCACTTTCAGCATCAAAATATGCCAAGAAGACCTATAGAAGGTCAAAATAGTCCCTCCAATACCACAAAAGCACATCCCTAAGCATGCACCTAAACTCTTGAACAGAACTCGACGCAAATGCAAAGCCAATCACAAAACAAATAAATACTTACTCGAGATATAATGCCGGTCGGTGCTGAAATGAGTCTGAACTTTGAAGAATCGCTTGTCGTTCACCCAGAAATAAGATGATTATCGCCAACCATCCAAAATTGTAGAGAAAACCTAGAAATGGTTGAAGTTCTGGAAAGCTTATGAAATATTGGAGGGTTTTTTAGTCTGGAAATTTTGAATGGGTAAGGCGAGTACTGAGGCGGTTCTTGTGTTTTTATACTCATAGAACTTTGGGGGGGGGGGGGGGGGGGGGGGGAGGGAACAACCCCAGCTCAACCGTTGGATTTCCTATGAAGTAGGTACTCGAGAACAATCCAACGGTCAGGATTCAAAAGGCATGGATCACGATCATTAACATTAGAAAAGGACGTCTCGAGCATGGGGCGAAGCGATGCCTACGAAGTGGACGTTTTGGGTCGTGGAGCTGACCCCTCATTAATTGCTCAGATTTATGGGCCTAGTAATAGGGAGTCAGCAGGTGGCGTGACTTTCTAGAGTGACGTCAGGGGAAGCCCAAACGCCTCCCTCCTCCCCCCGAAGACATTTCAAATTACTTATCTCAATCTAAGTCTCCACTGCCCGAGGACGAATGAAGATTTGAGGGGCAAATGTTGTGCGTGTTTTCATGAATTGACACGTGGCAATTAGGAGCAATTAGTGACAACATAAGTCATGAGGTCTTGGAGTGTGAACTCCTCTAGGAAACCCAAACTGGCCAAGTCATGGATGTCTCAACGTGAGGCCATGCCGGAGGTCTATTCTCGAGGCGAGGATGTCTCCAGGAGAAGCCACATCCTGAGCCAATCTCCAGGTTGTGGATGTCTCCAAGCGTGGCCACACCTCGAGGTTTTTCCTCGAGGCGAAGATGTCTCCAGGTGAGGCCACACCCCGAGCCAATCTCTAAGTCGTGGATGTCTCCAAGTGAGGCCATGCCTCGAGGTCTGTCCTTAAGGCGAGGGTATCTCCAGGTTAGGCCACGTCTTGGGGAGCTCTCTTTACTCACCCATCTCCCAAGTCTAGGATTCTGGTCCTCAGACCTGGAGTAGTTTCCAAGTGTCAGTCACTACGGGTATGGGCCACCATAAGATCATTTGACAACTTTTGGTAAGCCTTAATTAGTAGTGTCGAGTCAAAATTCGACATTTCCCACAACGACACCTGACATGGCGAACATGCGTCGCACCCTGAGAGTCAGAGACATGTTCCCCATAAAGTTGGTGCACAACTTCTGCAATTGGGCCCGTGCAATCTGCCTGGGTCGTAGTTTCTATTTAGTGCAACCTTTTTTGTATTAATTCAGCATTAATACCCCATAAAGGGGGGATTTGTATTAATGATATATGATTAACATTAATGACCCCAGCCTTTATAAATAAGGTTGGAGTATCTCCTTGTAAAGGGTTCAGATTTTTAGAGAGAGAAACTCTGTAACTGAGGGCAACATATACTCTGCTTGAGAACCACCATTGAAGCTTGCTCAAACAAGCTTCAAGCTCACTAAATACTAGAGACTCATGGACTAGGGCTCTTTTATAGCCTAAACCAAGTAAAATCCTTGTGCTCTTTTCCATTATTTTCTTTAAACTCTTGAATTAGGTTGATAGCAAAAATGGCACTCAACACCTTTCAGCACGTGTGTTTGACATCCCCAAATACGAAAAATGGTGTAAACTATGTCTAGTACCATTCCATAGTTCTAGCAGTGTCTTTTGGATAGACTTGGATGGAACAACATTCAATATGTACATTGCACAATTGCATAGCCCCAAAACGAAAGTGGCAATGATGAATAGCTCATCATTGATCTAACCGTGTCTAATAACGTCCTGATCCTTCTTTTTGGAACACTATTTTTTTGTGGTATTCCAGGTGCAGTGAGTTGGGATTGAATTCCATGCTCACGCAAGTGGTCCTCGAATTCATAATCCATGTACTCTCCTCCTCTATTAGATCGAAGAACTTTAAGTGATTTACCTAATTTCTTTTCAGCTTCCACTTGGAATTCTTTAAACTTTCTAAAACTTTCAGAATTTCTTTTGAATCAAATATAGGTAACCATATCTTGAATAATCATCTAAAAGTGACAAATCATTCAAACTCTTATCTCGCTTGTACAATAAGTGGACCACACATGTCAGTGTGTACAATTTGGAGTGGTTCCATGGCTCTTGAACCTTTTGCAGATAAAGGTATTTTGGTCATCTTGCCTTCCACATAGGATTCGCAAACTGGAAGAAAACCAACAATTAATTCTCTTAAAGAACCTCCTTTACTAATTTGTTAATCTTATCCAAACCAATATGCCCCAATCTCAAATGTCATAGATATGTTTCACTGTCGAAATCAGTCTTTTGATGTTTAATAGATTATGGGTTGGCAACTTTAAACATTTCAGAGTTGTAGATTGTCTTCATTTTATACAGCCCATCATTGGATTTTGCATGACATATTTCAATACCAGATCTTGAGATAACAATCAAATTATTAGTGAAAGAAATATCAAAACATTGTTCATGCAACATAGAAATAAAAAGTTCGTAATTAATAATCACATTACTAATCATAAACTAAAAATTTCTAACATTAGTTTTCCTTCTTGAAATAGAAATCTAAAATCTCTAAAACAAAAGTTAAAGAAATAAAAATTTTCAAAATAACAATGAATTTCTCAAAAAATAAACTAATATTGGGCCATTTACTTGTTCTTTGATGTTGATTCCTTTCCTTTAGAAGTTGGCTCTTTTGAAGGAAGAGTCATCATTTCTGCAAGGGACAAAAAAATAATTTTAGAATCATGTATTATAACATTCATAATGTTAATAAAACATCTATCACATAATTGTAAAAGTAAAGGCAAATTTGAATTTACCTTCTTTGTCCTTTTTAACCAATTCTAGAATATCGAGAGATCCAACATCTTTATGAATCGTATGCCACAACTCATACGATTTCTTGATGTGTTCGTACTTGTCTTTGTACTCTTTAGGCAAGCTTTTGAGTACACAAAAACGCCCAATGTGATTATCCTTTAACCATTTGGTATATTTTTCATGCATACTATCTATAGTTTTCTCTTCAAGTGGTTGTTGACATACAACATAAGAAATCCCAATTTCGCTTAGAATGTACAAGATACAAATGTTCCAATATGAATTCTTTTGATATCAAAATCATCATTTTCTAGAGTATAGTTAATATGTCGAGAGAGAAATTCAGACATGATTGCTAAAATAAATAAATAAAATAAAATGAATTTAGCACATATAATGAATATCAATAATTTTTAAAATAGTAAATATGATGCATGAATGCAACAAATTTAAATAACACATAAAAACAATTATTACTAATTCCGCGATAAATTAATTTGATAATTAATGGACCAGTCTTAGGGTAGGTCACACTAATCTCAAATTAATTTTGAGATAAGTCTCAAATCCATAATTGTAAACTTAAAATCAATCATTTTCTCTTTTGACTTATGAGTAATTGCTTGTTTGGTCAAGATTAACTAGTCCGCTCGAAAGCCTAGTTAACATTTGTGAGTGTAACCCATTGTTTAGATTAATGACTTAACTCAAGAGTGTGCCTTATGGTCAGTCAAACTTGAAATACATCATTCAATCCTATTCTTAAAGAAATTAAACTTCAATAATAACAAAGTCAGAAACCTTCCTTAAGGAGACCCAAACAAAGGCGCCTCGAGGCCCATTCCATGAAATATCTGTGTTAACTAATAATGGAGACCATAGGAGTTATTGTTACAT
Organism: Humulus lupulus; assembly: GCF_963169125.1. Taxonomy (NCBI): domain Eukaryota; kingdom Viridiplantae; phylum Streptophyta; class Magnoliopsida; order Rosales; family Cannabaceae; genus Humulus; species Humulus lupulus. The sequence continues at coordinate 22,748,881 of NC_084796.1, forward strand.
CTCCTTCTCCCACTCACTATTTTAGAATGTGTTTTCTCAAAACATCCTATGCATTTTAATTAATAAAATTATTCTAATTAATTTACCAAATAATATTCTAATAATTACTAATCTCATTGAGCATTTAAACATTAAACAAGATTTAATCAACCTACTAAATAAGCCCTTAAACTATCTAGTCTATAAATGCTCTAATTATTAAAAATATAATTTACCTATCTAAAAAAATTAATTATCAAATAGGTTTAAAATTAACACTTAAAATCAATTTACCGCCTTATTCTAGATTAACTATATGATTAATCAAATAAAGATAACATGTTGCCAATTAGGGTTTTGGAGAAACCCTAATTTTATGGCAACTAGGGTTGTTGCAACTAGGGCACAACTGCCCTTTAGGAGGCGCGCGCATGGAGGCTCGGCTGGGAGCAGGTGCTGCACGCGAGGCTTGGGAGGTCGCAGACACCACGCACGGGGCTAGGAAGAGTGCCTTGCTGGCGCGCACAGGGCTCGGGGAGCGCCTGGCTGGCGCGCATGTGGCTCTAGGACCGCCTAGGTTGTGCGCGCGAGGCACAGGAGGGAGCACCTTGGCTCACATGCCGAGGTACTAGCCACCAGAATCAGAAACATTTTGGCTTTCGTGCTTTGGAGGAAATTTTAACATAATTTAAAATTGCAGAAAAATAAATTACAAAAATCTTACGCCCTAAACGGCTTACATTTTTCAGATCAAGAAAAATTATGAGCACTTCCTAAACCCAAAACACCATATAATTAACTACGCTTAAGAACAAACATCATCAAACATACATCCATCCATTCATCACATATTACAATAATATTATAATGCATATTTTACCCACACAACAATTAATGTCTGCAGAGATTAATGATCGCTCTGGTACCAATTTTTGGTAACTGCTATACCATGTGCACAGTGGAATGCAGGGGGTGGTGGGACAAGGGATTTTTAAAAAAAATTGTTTAAACAAACTTTAAATAAGTGGATCCATTAATATGCAAAACATTAATTAATGAGATAGAAAAAAGATGAGGATTTACCAGTTGTAGGCCAATCAAGAATCCTCGCTATCTTTTTGGAACTCCTATGAACATCCAATCCAAAGCAGCCTCCAAAACACTCAGGCCACGATCTTCAAAGATGTTTCTCTACACATCAAGACGTATGTGGGCACGTAGAGTTATGGTAGTAATGTTTCAGATTTACAAGATGTTCTCAACTCATGAGATCTTGGAATTTCAAATATGAGACAGCTTTTGAGGATAGGAAAATATTACAATATAATTTTCTCTCTCTGTAAAATGCTTAGAATTTTCTCTCTAGAATATTCTCTCACTTAAGCATATCTTTTTCTGTGAAAACTATTTTTTATCTGATAGATTTATAAAAGAATAATAAATTCAAATTATAAACCAATTATTAAATAAATAAAAAGATATATCCAAGATCCAATTTTGGGCCTTGTTATACGCCAATCATAGTGCATTCACTGTCGTTGGCGTGTAACATGTCTGTGATTTCAGGGATTAGTTTTCAACCACTTTTATTTAATTATTATCTAAAAATTATTAATTCAAAAATATATAAACACGATAACTTATCTAATCATATTAATTAAAGAATAAATATCATTTCAAATTCAAATCCAATTTGAAATAATCTTTTGACATTATTTAAATAAATAAAACTAATTCAAAATTAATTATCTTAATTATTTAATAACATATTTCAAAAATACCAATTTTAATTAAAAAATAATTTTCAAAAATTACATTAATTTAATTTGAAAAGTTAATATGGTAATTAATTAAATTGTCTCAATTACATATTTGACCATGAAGATCAAATTTCTTCCAAATATGTCATTTCCCTAATTTTTCCCATTTTCAACTCTTACCTTGAATAGTGTTGATAAAGACATCTCGGGGACCTATGGACCTATAATTTCAAGCTCCAATAAATTTAGATTATTAATTAAAACTCTTTAATATAATAACCTTAATTTATTAATCTCAATATTATTCCACTAAAAATATGAGATTACACTATTGTAATTATAGATATTTATTTATTGAGTACTTTTTAAATATCAAAAGCATCCATCAATTTAATCACTACATGAAATTCAATCCTCTATTAATGTTTCATAATTAAAGTAGGAATATGATATCATTTTACCTTTTTAATTATATCTTGTTTCCTTAAGTACTATTAACTTTACTAGTGAAGGTTAATTCATAAACTATTTTATGAATTTGAGATCAATAACATTTCAGTTCAAAAGGTCAACCCTTAATAGAATCATTATTCAATTCCTCTCAGAAAGGTATAGATCTCATATCTGTATGTTATGTCCCCTCCCATTTACATCAATGAGTTCCCAAAACAAAAGTTTTCAGTCTGACCATTTTGACAAGCCATAACGAGTGAACATATATGACATAAACAGAAGTTCATAATAACTTCAAGATTAAGATAAATTTGTATATGATCATCTTATTGATATATTTAATTAATACTTATAAAATAAGCAGTATTAGTAAAGTATTATTAACATATCAGGTCTCGTTCATGTATAACCACTTTATACAAAGTACCTCCACTAAGATGTCCTACTACATTCGTAACTTGGATCTAGATTACATGTATTCATAATACTAGTAAACCATACTTACAGTATTTAATCCAAAGATTCCATTTAACTTTGTTTTACTATGAACTATTTAAATTTGTTTCCTACAATCTTAATCCTCTCGTACAAATACAAGATTGTAGACACAACATAGAATTTGGGAATTTTTTGATATTCATATAATATTATTTTGATAATAATAAACAATAAATATATGCAAAAATTCATTTTAATTATTTATTTTATAAAACATTGTTCAACTTTGTACTTATGAAAATATAGAATAAATGGCTCTTGATCTTGTGGAGTTGCAGGAGGAGGTTGTTGTGGATGAGGCACATAAGCCTGTTGGGATATCTCTTGAAGTTGAAGATTGTTGGAATTCAAGGCATTGATGAGATCTCAAAATGATGGATTTGAATATTGTGGCCCGAACTCATTATGCTCTAATGAAGAGTAGTAATTTGGATTTTCACCATGGAAAGTATTAGAATAATCCCCCCATTCTGAATTGTAATAGTTAAAATAGGGATCATATCTATTTGTGGTGAGACATTGATTGGGTCATAGATTTATTGATAGTACATCTATATGGCACCAAACAGATTCTACTAAAGCCCTTAAAACAAAAACCACAACTACTAGACCAAGTTAGTATAGAAAGAAAAAAAATATGAACAACAAATTAAACTAAATAATTGTAATGACCCAACTACTCTAGACTTTGGACCATTAACGAAAACTATACGTAGACCCTAATCTTTAATAGAACTTACAAGTGAAAAGGATCATACTTTATTAAAAACTTGTAAAAACCAATGTTTAAACTTACATAACTCAAAGCAGGATATGGGATCCCATTGTTTTAAAAAGAAAACATATCTTAATTGAAATGAAAAGAGATTACATATATAGGTGCGGAAAATACACATAAACCATAAATAAATACTACATCCTCGAAATCGAACTCTCGACTCCTTGAATCCATTCATCACCGATACACATTCCCCAAGCATCCACGAACCTTACCCGCCACTATAGCTATTTTCCTGCACATATAAACAAAAAGGAATGAGCCTAATGCCCAGCAAGGAAAATCTACCACATAGTTCATATACATAAATTTCATAACAAACATGAAAACATAACACAACACTTATATCATACACATACTATAATGGCCATTATTACTTGGGGTCCCATAGACTAAACAAGTCATATGCCCATTAGATTAGTGGGGTCCTACTAGCTAAGTAGGTCATGTGCCCATAATCTATTTGGGGTCTTGTTAGTCATATGGGTCATATGCCCAAGCCTACATACATACATATCATAACACATTTCATAACATAAAAACATAAGATAACACATATAAACACATATAACATATGAATTCTATCCTATTTTCCTTACCAAAATACCGGGATAAGAGGACAGAGGTGGGACTTTGGAACACTCCTAAGAACCATTTGAAAAAGAGTGAGTATAGAGAAGAAGAGAATTGAAAGGACTGGAAGGACTAAATCATTGAGAAAATACTTACCAAAAACTTATGTGTGAGTTTTTAGATTTCCTAACCAAAATAAGAATAAGGTTAGAATAAGTAGAAGACTATGAGAACTTTTAAAGAAAAAGTACAGAAACGAACTAGAGTTTGGGTTACCTTGAAGACTTGTAAGACCAATCTAAACCTTGAACCGAAATACTATAAATCCTTACTTTCCCAAGTGTTTGATAAGCTTATGATGATCAAGCTTATGATTTCCCCACCCAAGTGTTTACACTCTCACACTCACCTAGCAACTTGCAGCCTTCGAACTTAGAGCAAAAGATGAATAATGGATGGGTACCAGGTCCTATTTATAGAGTTTAGGAATGAAAGGATCTTAATTTAACTTGAATAAAAATAATGGCTTTTTAGGTGAAAATAATTTGAATAATCGTTCAGCAGAGGCTGAAGACTCGTTCAAAAAGGTGCTGGACTTATCAAAAGGTTGAATGGTTGAATGGAAAACGAATTCAAAAGCATTCAAATATATGCTGAAGGAGGCGATATATCGCCCCCTATAGGCGATATATCACCTGGACCATTATGCCCGAGGCAAATGTGCATCGTTTCGTGTTTTCCGTATCTACGTGCTGCGATATATCGCCCCCCATAGCTGCGATATATCGGCATTCGCTGATTATTTAAACACAAAATTACACATTTTTAGCTTAATTCAAATTGAGTAAGCAGCCTTGACTAAGCCCTTAAACGTATTCAAAGTTGCTGGCTGACCTTAGAGCATTCAAACTTTACCCTTATTAAATTTAATCCTCAAAATACTTAATCCTTAATCACCCATACATAACATGTGCTAAAAATCCTATTGGTTCTTATCTAAACCTTATAGTATAATAAATATTATCCTCAATATCAGCCATATTAATCAAACTTTAGGTTAACATTAATATTCTTAAACTATAGGTTTAAACTTAGAAAATCTACAAGTACTACTATGAGTGTCCAAATAATTCCCGGTCTGAACCAAAAATCCACAGTCATAAAGATAATACTATAATACTACTATCTAACTAGCTAAGTAAAGTTCTTGGACTCTACAATAATTCTCAGCAACGACGCCAAAAATTTGATGTGTGTCGTAAGCCGTACAAAATTTGATAATAATTATTCCTTATTACTCACTAAATTCTTAGTAAAGCATTAGTAAGGGTCAATCCCACGAGAACTATCAATTCAATTTATTACTCAAATAAACAAAAAGTTAACAAAATGGGGTTTTTATGATGCAATAAAATAAAAAGAAATAAAAGCAATAACAAAAGCAACGAATGAAAAATATAATGATTAAAGCAGTTAAGAGATCATTCCCCACCACTAAACAATCATTCAAGCCTCATTGAATTTTATTCCCTACCAAATTATTAATCGTAGATAATACGAAACCGTCATTACCCCAATCTCAAAATATAATTAATTAAAGCAAACACTCTTAATTAATTTTATTCATTAAACAACCTAAATGAGAACTCCAAAGATTTAATTTAATAAAAGCATTAAGCACGGTGGAGATAGGTTAGTCAAAGCAATAAATCCATAAACATGTGATCTATTTAACCTATGTCATATTCATCATCATAATTAAAATGAATTTTGACATTAATCTCAATTAGAATTTATCACTCAAAACCTAGAATTCTAAACTATTAGGTGAATAGAAATTCCAAGATGATAGTAGATTAAAGAAAAACCATATTCATGAGCTCTACTAAATAAAATCTAAACAATAATCATAGAATTAAGCATAGATGAACATAATCAACTTGACATATGGGAATAAAATAACAATGAAAATTAATAAGAACAAGAAATTATATTTAGGGCTTTGAAATTACCATTAACCTAAGAAAAACTTAGCTAGACATATTAAATAAAAGTCATAAAATTTACTAAGAGAAAAAGTGTTGAAAAGAATTTCTCTCTAATAGAGAGTATACAGAGTGTAGTGTCAAATAGAGACGGACCTCTATTTATAATAGTCTCATACTAACTAAAACTAATCAGAATAAAATTTAAAATCTAAAACTTAAACTTAAACTAATAGATATTAATTTGCTTTTCATATTGATGTGATATCTCCAATTTTTGAATTTGGAGTAAATTTTTTTGACAATTTATTGCAAAATTGGAGTTTGAATATGTTATTTTCGTATTCCTCAAGAAACTGATTTTTCCAGCCCAACTAATCGTATTTTGGCCATATCTCGCTCGACATAACTTGGAATTTAACAATTTAACATGATATAGAAAGTTAAGAAAAAGATCTACAACTTTTATTTCTGCTAGAATTTCCAAAAATATGCCTACAACAGTGTCGAAATCGCTCATGAATTTTCAGCTTCAGCTTTGGCTCAGGCTCAGGCTCAGGCTTAGGCTTTGGTTCAGACTTCAACTCTTTTATTTTCTTCATAAAAATACACACTTTCCTATAAAACCAACTAAATCAAATCAAAATTAAATATTTAAAAATAAAAACATATATTAAATTAAATCCATAGAAATAATAATTCAAACTCGATTTATTTGTATATTAATAAATGTGTATTTTTACTACTAAATTATTTATAGCCCAAAAATCAAAAAATACCAAAAACAAAAGTAAAATCAATAAAATAACTAAAAACTGACAATTTCTAAGCCTAAGGAAATTAAAAATATATGATCAAAATTACACTTATCAACGTCATTCGCCCAAGTGACATCTCCTACATCGAGCGCATTCTAGATAACTCTTGCAGCTCTCACTTCTGCCCTGACAACCACCTTGAGTACCTTGAAACCTCTTGTCTGAACTGGGGGTACTATATGTGTTTGCAGTCTTCCTCTTCTAATCACTAGGGCCTCCGCCCTTACTAGACTCAATAAATGATGGTACCACCCTCAAGGCATCGCGCCTGGCGTTGCCCTCTCTCCATATCTTGTCCTCAATGCCATCAAGGGTAAGGGCCTTCTCTACTACTTGGGCATATGAGGTCACTCTAGGCACAAAGGTAATCCTGACATCCCGGGCTATCATGGCATTTAGCTCCTGAACAAATTGTTCCTCTCTGGTCACATTGTTTAACACCAAGTCAGAGGCAAACTTGGCCAACCTATCAAACTTCAGAGCATACTCAGTAATTGTCATATTGCCTTGAACCAGATTCGTGAACTCGTTCATCTTCGCAATTCGGATTGCGTCATTATATTATTTCTCATTAAACAACTTCCAAAACTCTTCTCAACCCATAAAAGCAATGTTCCAGGTTTGGGACACAACCTCCCACCAAATTCAGGCATCATCCCATAAAATATATGTGGCACATGCCACCCTATCGTTGCATGTCACCCTCATAAAATTGAGGATAGAACTAAACATGCCCATCAATTGCTTAGCTCTTAGTGGATTTGGGCCTCCCTCAAAGGTTGGAGGGTGTTGCTTTTGAAATTTCTCATACAGGGATTCCCATATGTTCTCAACCTAAGGCTGAGCAAAAACTTGTGCCATTACCAGTGGCGCGAGCGGGGCAGCATTCCCTGGCGAAACCTACTGCCTCAACCATCATATCTCTTCATATTGCCTCTCTAGTCTTGTTTGCATATTTGCAAACATCTGCTATTAATTTTGAGGGGCGGGTGGAGGATTCTGGCCCTGGTTATCATCTCCGCCCTCGATGTTAGTGTCGTCTAGTCTGATTGACCGCCTTGGAGGCATAGTTTCCAAGTATGTCTGCAATCAATGACTTGGATTATGAGGCAATGATAACATATCCAGAAAATTTCCCATAATCAAAACCGAACAAACACAACATTCACATACAACAATAATGCTAATAAGCATCTCTATCATACTCATATAAAACAATAATGCTCATAAGCATATCTTTTATATTCACATAGCAGTCAAGGGTCATGCCCTATCAGTATATTCCATGCTCCCTATTCTAGCATGCAGATAAGGCATTTGTTTCAATTAAGAAATTAAATAGCTATTCGACCCATTACCCACCGAACCATGAGTCGAGCTTATCTCTAGCAGCGAGCGTACATGTTCAGTCAATCTTCAGGAACCATAAAGCCTTGGAAGCTCTGATACCAAGTTCTAACTACCTACTTATCTAGGACTGTTACACTGTGTGTTTAAAATAGTGTTTAACTCGTTAAGCAAGTCATTTGGACTCAAAAGTGTTATTATAAGTCAAATAAAGGGTTAAGTGCTAAAATTTTGGTCAAAGGATTTAAAATTGTAAACATTTACAAGGGATCCCAAAAAGTATTCAAACAAAACATAATTACAACCAAGGTTACAAAAATAGTAGGCATATGCGACAAAATGGACTTATACTCTAAGCCCCTCAAAATATCCTGACCATGGTGGCCGAACATGTAAGCGTCGCTCTAAAGCCCTCCACCTCATGGCTGGTCGACTTTTCCCTTGCCCTTACATGCACCATAAAGCACATGTGAGCCCAGCCCCAACAAGAAAACCAACATGGCATAATAAATATCCAATTCAACATAAACAACAAACAACATGCTTCACAAATAATAAACAACTCATTTCAGCATATAAATAATTTACACGGCATGTGCCTAGCGGGTGGGTACAACACCCTCATGGTGGCCCTGCCATTATGGCATACATTATGCATTCTTATTGCCGAATATGGCTCATGACGATCAACCATGGATGGATATAAAACAATCAGATGCAACAAGTACAATTACAAAATAAGGGTACATAACACTAAACAGATACAATGCACAGTTATAACCGTGTTCAGATATCAAGGTCAATGCCCAACTCTAGGTGCATGTGCCAGTTTTCTTACCTCACTTTTGGTATGAGAATCAGGATGACCTCGAGTGCGATCCTCTCATGAGCATTTCGAAAACCCTAGTCACAACAATATAATGTAGGTTTAGTTTCCCTTAAAAAAAACCTACCATAACTTTTCTACAAACCTCACTAGGCCTCAAATTCTCTTTAAACATGTCCAGTTATGTCCTAGGAACCTTAGCTTATGCTCCCCTAAGGTTACACATGAAAATCCATTGAAAACAAAGTACAAGTCGATCGACCACCTACCCAAAGCCAGTTGACCGGCTGACAAAAAGTATGAGCATTCCCAAAACGCAGGTCGGTTGACCGATTGCCCCAGGTCGATCGACTAGTTCAAGTCATAGAGTATAACACCCTAATTAAACTAGGACATATTCTTTTAATAAACATTTTAAATGCAAAAGAAAGTAGTCTTTATAAATTATTTGAATTTGAGTTATATAAAAGATAAAGCCAAAACATGAAATTAAATAAAATATACCCCAATATAAGATAAATGTACTTCATAAAACTAATAATAACTATGGTATTCTTAGGATCATCGTCGTCCATGCGATCCCCTCACAAAGCACATACACTTTCTTGGAACATTCCCTGCTCACCATGCCATTACATAATCAATTTTTTCCTGTGGAAAGGGAAAAGGGGGTGAGCTAAAGCCCAGTAAGGAGAATCAAACCAAACATCAACATAAAGCAAACCTCATATAGCCAAACCATAATCTCATATCATAACAAGGCATAGTATCATAAACATCATCACAACCATCATATAGAAAACCTATGCACGCACTACGCATGTAAATGGGAGACACAACAACGAGGAAGCTCTCATGGTCCTCTCTACGACCTCCATGGTAAACTTTGTGGCCACCTTTGTCCACCTTTTACCTTCCCAAGTACATACCCTGAAACATAAAGCATACAACATGCATTCCATTGTTCCTAATTTTCATTGTTCCTAATTTTCATTTACCATTTATACACTTGATTCCATTATAAATTTATGAACCTAGTCTATTCCTTGTACCAAGTTCATGATAGCAAAAACATTTTGAGACATTGAATGTATACAAAGTCTCCCTATGGGAGACATTGTAGGTACCCTATGATGACTCCCAGGGAGAGACTTTGTAGACATTCAACATCCCCCCCTGGGAGTCATCGTAGGGTGTAAATCGTACACCCTATGATGACTCCCAGGGGAAGACATTGAATGTCTACATAGTCTCCCCCTGGGAGTCATCATAGGGTACCTACAACGTCTCCCATGGGGAGAGTTTATAGACATTCAACGTCTCCCTTGGAAGTCATCATAGGGTGTAAAACGTACACCCTATGATGACTCCCAGGGGGAGACATTGAATGTCTACAAAGTCTCCCCATGGGAGTCATCGTAGGGCCACTTATGATGGCTCCTTCAAAAATGTCTCCCCCATTTAGCCATTAAATGCCTATTTTGTTGTAGTATGATTCCAAATAAAATCACCATGATTCCCAAAACCATCTCCCTTATCCCCGTAATTTCAAAAATCACTTATAAAAGGATAAATCAATCACTCTTTCATTATCCTTCATTGACTTTCTATCAATCACACTTAATGATGGGGTAATCACTTAGCCAATTTTGAAATTAGCTTAGTAAGATACCTTGAGTTTCCTCATTTCTCTCAATCACCAACTCATTAGATCAAATCTACATGATCTTAGTTTCCATGAATAAGTCAACAAAATCTCTAATGGATAACTACACACCATTTTTGAAAATCGTAGGCAATTCCTAGCGGCTTGCACACCTCGCTATCTAGTCACCTCTTAGTCATCTAGTTATTATGATTCACCCTTACTAAATGCACCTCAAGAATTTGGAAATACTTACCATTTATATTTCCAAATTGTATCCATGATGGTGATAAGATATCCTTCTGGATTAATCTACAAATCATCAAGATATCAAGAAATCAATATGGCTTATTCAACATCATCTCTTAGTAGTCTTTCCATACATAGTAAAGCACGATCATTCACCACACACACACACACCACACGCCCAAGGCTACTCCATGCACACACATGTGCACACATTTATCATATACTTGATTCAAAGCATAAATAAGTAAATAAATAACTATATAAATAAATAAATAAAAGAATAGTTATCATAGTAAATAAGATAACAACTAATTAAACAAGTAAACGAAACAATAATAAAATAATAGTAAAATAAAAATAATTAAATAAAATAAACAATAAATAATTAAAATGTTTGTGTCCTGATATTACAAAGAGCTATTTTCTCTATGATTTATCAAATCCAAATCGACCCAAAATCGTCCCAAACCTGTAACCAGCTCATCCTTCAACTTTAGTTCATTACCACCGGAGGAGTACTTCCTCCTAGAAGTGTCACCTCCCAAGGACCATGCTCTGTGAGAGTGCTCCAAGTTACACTACAAGACCTTCTCCTCAACTCACTTTCTCCGAGCCTACGAAGACATTCCTCCAGCCCAGAAGAAGGGTAGCCAGTTGTCAAGCACAATGACCATGAACCACATAAAGCTTTCTAAGACTCACTCTCACATGGATCGTGGTGTCGACTCCGTACAAGCAGCAAAATTGATACACCATAACACTACCTGACATGAGAAAACGTGAAGCTACCACTCTGACGGTGTCAGAGACGTTTACCCCAACAAAATAGTTGGTTGGCATTCCTCACAATGGGCTCACCAAGATACGTTGGATCCCAGCAGCTTGATTGTTACAAGAATATTCATTTATTACATAATAAATTCATATTAAGGGGAAATAATTGTAATCAGCTTCAATTAAATAAATTAATTACCCCAACATCCTATAAATAAAGCTAGGGCACACATTGTAAATGATCTCAATTTTTAGTTTTAGAGTGAGCTTGAGTTTTGCAAGTTCTTAACGTCCTTATACAAATGACTCGTGTACTAGGGTTGATTCACAACCTGAACCACGTAAAAACCATGAGTTCAATCTTCTTTTCCTTAAGCTTTGTTTTATTTAGTGTTAGATTAAAATAAATGTAGGCATATGAACAATCCTATATACATGTAGGCGGAATTAATCTATAGAATGAACATATACAAAAAGAGGATCGAATATTGTATAACTCCAGCCATTGCAATTGATAACCTCGATCTAGCTTTAGATCTACAAAAGAAAAGAGACAGAAGTTAGAATGAGTACACGGGCTTCCAAGCTCTCACTAACTCTTTTAGATGGAGTTACAGAAAGTCTGAATGAGCAGTGAGCTTGGGGACCGGTACTCTATATTTATAGAGTGAGACCTACCATCAGAGTCTCTGCCACAGATTGAGATATTCTCTCAATCAATTGGGATATGAAAAATCGGGTAACAACAAAATCAGGTAACAAACAATGTTGACCATTAATTAGAATATTTTGTCAATAATTAAATATTGACTTTAATATATTAAATCAATTAGTTGTAACAAATTGATTTTATATACCAAATAAATAAATATTCTAACATTCTCCCACTTGGTCAGCATTTAAATTAATGTCTTACTTAAGCCCGACAATAATCCCTGTTAGATAATAAACACATGAATCATGGCGATAGGTCCTCTTTTTTATGACGAGTATTATCTTCCATGTATTACAATATATTTATTACATAACAATGTAATTTATGTGGCTATGTACTTAAACGAATAAACCTTATGTTTATTCAGGTCCTATGAAGATAAAATTTTCTCAAATAAAATTAAGATGCCCATAAATATGAGAAAACATCAAAATAAGAGTTTCATTGATAATAACTTCAGTTTGTACAATAAATTTACATAAGGGAACCAAGTCCCATGTTCACTACATGATCCTTGAATTTATGAGGTGGCAAGCCTTTCGTCATAGGATCAGCAATCATCAATTCAGTGCTAATGTGTTGAATGACGACTTTATTTTCTTTAACACGTTCTCTCACGGCTAAGTACTTGATGTCAATGTGCTTGCTTCGACTACCACTCTTGTTGTTCTTAGACATGAATACAGTAGTTGAATTGTCGCAGAACATTCTCAATGGCCTAGATATAGAAACTACAACTCTAAGGCCTGAAATGAAACTCTTTAGCCATACACCATGCGATGTAGCCTCAAAACACGAAACGAAATCGGCTTCCATAGTAGAAGTAGCAGTCAAGGTCTGTTTGTTACTCCTCCATGATATAGCTCCACCGGCAAACATAAACACGTAACCAGAGGTTGATTTACATGAATCAGTACAACCAACAAAGTCTGAATCTGAGTAGCCAACTAATTCTAGGTTGTCGATTCATCTGAACATGAGTCTGTAATCCTTAGTACCCTGAAGATACCTCATAACTTTCTTTGCAGCTTTCCAGTGGTCTAATCCCGGGTTACTCTGAAATCTTCCTAGCATTCCGACAGCAAAGGCAATGTCGGGTCGTGTGCACACCTGAGCATACATCAAGCTTCCAATAGCATAAGCATATGGGATGTTCTTCATTTCTTCCTTTTCAAAATCATTCTTTGGACACTGGCTCAAATTTAATTTATCACCCTTAATGATAGGAGCAACACTTGGTGAACAATCCTTCATCTGAAATCTCTCTAAAACTTTGTTAATGTAGGTTTCTGGGGATAGACCTAAGATACCTTTGAATCTATCTCAATGGATCTTAATGCCAATAACATAAGACGCATCACCCATATCCTTCATCTCAAAGTTCTTTGAGAGAAATTGCTTCACCTCATGTAGCATGCCCTTATCATTGGTTGCAAGAAGAATATTGTCCACCTATAAAACAAGAAAACAAATCTTACTCCCACTGACCTTCTGGTATATACATTGATCCATGACATTTTCTTCAAATCCAAAAGAAGAGATGACATCATGGAAATTTAAATACCATTGACGGGACGCTTGTTTTAAACCATAGATGGACTTCTTAAGCTTGCACACCAAATGCTCACCATCACTAGAGGAGAATCCTTCTGGTTGTTTCATGTATACCTCCTCCTCTAGGTCACCATTTAGGAAGGCATTTTTCACATCCATCTGCTGCAGTTCTAAATCGAAATGAGCAACTAATGCCAGGATAACTCTGAGGGAATCTTTCTTAGATACCGGAGAAAAGGTCTCCATGTAGTCAATTCCTTCTTTTTGAGTGAACCCCTTAGCAACGAGTCTCGCTTTGTGTCTCTCAATGTTTCCTAATGAGTCTTTCTTTGTTTTGATGACCCATTTACACCCAATAGCCCTCTCCCCATTAGGCAACTCAACAAGATCCCAGACTCTGTTGCTCTTCATAGAATTCATTTCTTCATGCATGGCATTGTACCACAGTTCCGATTCTTTGTTATTCATAGCTTGTGAAAACGTTTCTGGATCATTTTCGGCTTCAATATTGTAGTCAGATTCTTGCAAATACACAATGTAGTCACTAGGTATCGCCGATTTTGTTGTCCTAGTGGATCTTCTTAAGGCTACACCAACAGGCTCTTGAGGAGCGGGTGGTTCAGCTTGTTGTTCAACAATTATAGGTAACTCCTGAACAACTTGATCCATTTGAACTTCAACATTGACTTATGGATCTTCAACAATTGGTTGTGGTGGTTCAACATCCATTTGGACTGCAGGGGTGTTATCAACCACAATCAATCTTGCTCTTGAGGTAGAGGGTTCTGAAGGATCTTTCTCAGAACCTAAGTCCTTGGATTGATCACTCCCACTAATCAAGGCATTTTCAAGAAATTTTGCATTCCTTGATTCCACAATCCTAGTGCTATGAGATGGACAATAAAACTTGTAACATTTAGACCTTTCAGCGTAACCAATAAAGTATCCACTTATGGTCCTTGGGTCTAGTTTCTTTTCTTGTGGATTGTATACCCTAACTTCAGATGGGCATCCCCAAATGCGTACATGTTGCAAACTCGGTTTCCAACCTTTCCATAATTCAAAAGGAGTTTTTGAGACTGCCTTGGTTGGAACTCGATTTAATATGTACACGGATTTCTTTAGAGCTTCAGTCCACAAGGATTTAGGAAGTTTAGGGTTGCTGCTAAGCATACTTCGCACCATGTCCATCAATGTTCGGTTTCTCCTTTCTGCAACACCATTTTGCTCGGGTGTACCGGGCATGGTATATTGGGCAACAATCCCATTTGCTTGAAGAAACTTTGCAAAAGGACCAGGTGCTTGTCCATCTTCAGTGTATCTCCCATAATATTCTCCACCTCTATCTGATCTCACTATCTTATTTTGCTTGTTGCGTTGTTTCTCTACTTCAGCTTTAAATATCTTAAAGACATCTAACGCTTTTGTTATGAAGTAAGTAGATATACATGTAGCGTGAGTAATAATCTATGAAAGAGATAAAGTATTTCTGACCATATGAGTCCATGTCTGGACTACATATTTCAGTATGTATGATTTCTAATAGGTCGGAACTCCTATGGACACCACTTTTCTTAGACTTGGAGGTATGCTTTCCCTTAATGCAATCCACACAAGTATCAAAATCAGTAAAATCTAAGGTATTGAGTACCCCATCTTTTACTAACCTTCTAATTCTATCAATGGAGATATGTCCCAATCTCCGGTGCCATAATGTAGAGGAATTCTCATTCATAACACAACTTTTATTGCCAGTGTGAACGTGCACAGTATTATAAGCGGTATTGTTTTGTAAATTGAGGCAGTAAAGACCATCAGACAAAATACCATTTCCAACACATTCAGATTTATTATATAAAAGATTTGTCTAAAAATGTAAAGGAAAAACCAAAAGGTACAAGTCTTGAAACGGAAATCAAGTTTCTAGAGAAACTTGGTACATAAAATGTCTTTTCTAACTTTAAAACAAAACTGCTACTTAAAACTAAATGGCACGTTCCAATAGCCTCCACGTGTGAGCCCATCTTGTTTCCGAATAAGATGCTTTGCTCACTTCCCACTGGCTTCCTTAGGTTTTGTAAACCCTGCAAGAAATTTGAAATGTGAATTGTTGATCCACAATCAATCCACCATGTGTTAATATTAACATTAGCCATATTAGATTCATAACATACGAATGAAATTGGATTACCTTTGTCATCCATCCATTTCTTGAACTTGGTGCATTCCTTTTTCGCATGTCCCTTCTTTTTGCAGAAGAAACACTTGATGGAATCCTTCTTTATATCGCCTTGGGGAGGCACTTTATTTTTCCCCTTGTCCTTCTTGGATGGTTTATGTTTCTTGCCTTGGGTGGCCATGTGAGCACTTTCACCTTGTTCCTGCAGGAGTCTTGCTTCTTCTTGAGCACACATGGTTATTAATACTCCATTTGTCCTTATGTGTGTTGTAGGAAATTTTGAAAGGCTCGTATTGAGGTGGAAGATGGTTAAGGATGTAGTGGACCAGGAAGGTTTTAGGAATGACTACATCGAGTTTCTTTAGTTGAGCATAAATGTCCCTCATCTTTGAAATATGTTCTCTAACTCCTTTGACACCAGTGAGTTTTGTGGATGAGAACTGGTGGATGAAGTTGTTGTAAAGTGGTTTGTCCGAAGTGTCGAACTGCTCATCAATCAGTTTGATCAAGTCTTTGACTTTCTCAGGTTGCTCCACCGATCCACGCATTCCCAGAGGGATCTTGGACATGATGAACATGATGCCGAGGCGATCTGAGCAGCAGTGCTAGTTGCAGTGATTGCAGCAGGTTCGTCCTTCCTTATTGCGTAGTCCATGTCGGCGCATCCTAAATGAAGAAGAACTCGTTCCTTCCAGATTTGGAAATTATCACCCCTAAGCTCAGGAATTTCGGTAAGGATTTCAGCGAAACTAGAGGATGATGAAGAAGCTGCAGGAATAGGATTACAAACTTAGATTTTGAAGATTGAGGCTTAATGAAGTCATGTTTTACCAATGTATAACATGCTGAAGAATGAAATTTTATTAAACAAAATTGTCTGTGGGCTAAATTTTAAATTTAATAAAATTGGATGTAAAGGATGGTAGATTATTCAATCGAATTATTTAGGCTAAATTAAGGTTTCATACTTCTATCTTTGTTAAATTTTATGATAAAACTATTAAATTAATTTTCATAACTCATGTGGGTAAATTAAGAAAATTAATTTAATATATTATCCTAATTAATTATATAAATATAATAAAATCCCTGTGGGGTAAAATTATTATATCTATATAATTAATCACAATTTATGTCCATTATGTGATCTTTTCAAATTAATATATAATTTTATATAATTAAAGATGTTGTGGCTACTCCCTAATTATGTAAAATTATATAGTTCACTAGATATTATGTTTTAGGCTCTAAGGAAACCTAAGAACAATTTCGTTATAACATAATAGGCAATCACAGAGAGTAGTGCTCCTAGTGTGGTCGTCCGAAGATCATTAAAAACCGTTCTAGATTGAGCATTTGTCTCAGTTTCATGCGTTCTTACGTCAACCACAAAATTGTTTATGAATTATTCATAATTTTATTCACCCTAAATGTTTTATGAATATTTTATGAATAAATTATGAATATTAATGTGCTAAATATTATTCAACATATCTTAATGTATGAATATAATCTAAATATATCTAGCATAATTATGGAATATACAACGTATTTAAAATTATAAAGTCATACATATAAAATTAAAGATAATTATACTAAGAATAAATTTTGCATGAAGAATAACATAATAATCATACAAATTAGTATAATTAAATATATGTACGAAAATAAATACAATAATTCCATATATATACTTAATGGCAGAAAAAATCATGCTAAATAAGACAATAACACATTTACTGATTTGGTGAATTAATAAAATAATTGCACAAACTTAAGTGTAAAATAAAATGTAATTATATTCTTAAAATAACACAATTATTTAATATTGCATGAATAATGAAAATATATCATTCAATAAATGCACCAAAATCAAGTAATTACACATTTTAATTAATTTCTAAATATATAATATACCAAAATTATATGTTTTAATTAAATTGGCAAAAGAATTAAAAAAATAAAATTTATTGTCCAAATAAACATTAAAATGAAGAAAATAATAAAATTCCAAAATAAATCAAAAATGTAATTTTCTTCAATTTTTCTTAATTTTTTTTTTTAAATCTGCCATGTCTTTTTCCCCTTATTATTGTCGTATGACCCGTCAAACGACGGGTCATTTTTCTGCAGCAGGGGGAAACGATTTCCCCCTGCTCTGATACCAAATGTTAGATTAAAATAAATGTAAGCATATGAACAATCTTATATACATGTAGGCGGAATTAATATATAGAATTAACATATACAAAAAGAGGATCGAATATTGTATACCTCCAGCCATTGCAATTGATAACCTCGATCTATCTTTAGATCTACAAAAGAAAAGAGACAGAAGTTAGAACGAGTACACGGGCTTCCAAGCTCTCACTAACTCTTTTAGATGGAGTTACAGAAAGTCTGAATGAGCAGTGAGCTTTGGGACCAGTACTCTATATTTATAGAGTGAGACCTACCTTCAGAGTCTCTGCCACAGATTGAGATATTTCTCTCAATCAGTTGGGATATGAAAAATCGGGTAACAACAAAATCAGGTAACAAATAATGTTGACCATTAATTAGAATATTTTGTCAATAAATTAAATATTGACTTTAATATATTAAATCAATTAGTTGTAACAAATTAATTTTATATACCAAATAAATAAATATTCTAACATTTAGTTGTTAGCGAAAAAAAATTAGTCTATCAGATAGTGTGATTGCATTTGCCATAGAAACATTAACATTTTTATTGTTATTAGTATCTTTGTATCTAACGTTTAATATCTTTAATGGATTGCTTACTTTTCAAAACAAAAAAAAAAACCCCAAAAGAAAAAGTATAAAAACAAACGGGTCATCATTTTTTTAATATAATATAAACGCTAATATGTTAAAATGAATGTGTTGGTGTAACGTGCACTATTCAAACATATATATATTATAAGTCTGTTGAGTGTACGTAGACTCATCAATCGAAGTGTCATGATTCTTCTCATTAGCATTAATAAGCCTTAAGAAAACAAACTAATAATATATATATAAAAATTATTGTTTTTGTCGAAACTAATATATATTATGTATAGCCTAATGATCCAAAATATCGGAAATCTTTTCTCTACAGAAAAATAACATGTTATTGCACATTTGCCTAATTTTATTTATAAAATTTATTAATTATTTTTTATAAATTTATATTAATGTCATATAAGTTTTGAAATAAATATCATATTTTAATTAAATTTTTTTTTTTTATGTTTATGTTTGTTCTAGTTTTTGAATTTGGGAGTGACAACAAGAAATTATATATTATACGTTTAATATAATATTAAATATTATATATGCATTTTAACTTTAAATTTATTGGAAGTTTGTTAAAAAAAGCAATTTGTTGCTAATTCACAATATATTATATTTAATATGATATTATTAAATTAAGTTTAAGTTTAATTAAATTTTATTTAAGTTATAAAAAATATGATTTTATTATTTAAAATAATTATCATGGTAAAATATCTCAAAAATATCATATTTTAATTTGTTTAATTATTTATTATTTTTAAATAATTATCATGATAAAATATCTCAAAAATATCATATTTTAATTTTTTTAATTATTTATTTTATTTAATTTAAATTTAAGTGTTTACAAACTACAATTAAATATAAAAATATTATGTTAAATATAAAAATATACCGTTAAAATTAACCTTAAAAAAATAAAAAAAATCATTAAAACAAAAAAAATTCGTTATGTACACATTTATTATATAGAAGAGATATTATTGTCATTGTAGCCGTTTATATAAATATATATATATATATATATATATCACAAAATGGACCAATAACTGAAATTAAAGTCGTCTTAGTTGTGTAGATCCCAATGAAAAATAATTAAAGCATTTTTAAATGCAAGTGGGAATTTGAACTTTAAATAAAAATATCATGAAACATTTTTGTCCCTGCTTATCATGTCTGCGCTATAATGCATTGGCAGGGTAGCTTGAACTATGAAGTTATGTAAAGTGTTTAAAGACTATATATTGAGTACTCTATATAAGGAAGCTTTGTTAAGAGATATTTATACGTGGTCATGGAACAAGAATATCACCAACTAGAGGCTAATGGTGATTATTATGAGAGTACCAATAAGGAATATGTTCCTCCAGCTTCTGCTCACATCATCGGCCTTGGTATGTATTTGATTTTTGATTATTTTCTAATAAAGTACCATTGCTAATCTTCGTATGTATACATGGTTAAGATTATTAATCCTCATGGTTTTCTTTTACCATTTTCTTCTGTTCTTTTGCTTTTAGATCAAATTTTGTATTAGTTTCTTATCTGGGACTGTTACGAATTATATCGATGTATGGATGAACTTGAATGTGCAGATTCATGGCAGCAAGTTGGGTTGATGTTAGTGACTAGCTTAAACTGTGGATACGTACTGAGTTTTTCAAATCTCATGTTGGTGCCTTTGGGTTGGAGATGGGGTATCACATGCTTGCTTGTTGTGGGGTTTTACACTGCCTATGCTAATTGGCTTCTAGCTTCATTTCACTTTGTCAATGGCCAAAGATTTATCAGATACAGAGATCTTATGGGCTATCTTTATGGTGAGGCATATCACTATATATTCCAAAATGCTGTCTGCTATAATTAAAAAGTAGTTGACAATTTTTCTCTTTCTTATTTTGCAAGGAACAAAAATGTATTACATCACTTGGGTTTTCCAGTTTATGGTTCTTATTCTTGGTAACATGGGTTTCATTCTCTTTGGTGGAGAAGCACTTAAGGTATTACCAACTCTTACCAAAACATGTTTATATGAACATGTTAATTATAAGTATAAACTCTAAGAAATTTCCCTTAATTCTCAAAACATAGGAAGTTAATTCGATACTCAGTGACCACCCCTTTAGGCTGCAATATTTCATAATCATCAGCGGCATGGCGTTCTTCATGTTTGCCTTTTTTATCCCAACAATGTCTGCCATGAGAACTTGGATTAGAGCCTCTACTGTTATCACCTTCTCATACACTGTCATCCTCTTGATGTTGATGATCAAAGAAGGTAAACATTCTAGTTCACATAATAAATATTGATCAATAATAATATTCATGTTTATACAACATACACAACGCATTTTTCTGAAGGGAAAACAAACTTGGAAAAAAAAAGTTATGAGATCCCCGGAAGCAAACTTGGGAAGGTGTTCAATGGCTTAGGTGCAATTTCAGCGATTGTTGCTTGTAACACTACTGGTGTGTTACCAGAGATACAGGTTTAGTAGTTTTGTATGATCTGAGTTCGATCTGTCTTCACATTAATTAATAAGTAGTAATATAGAATTAATTTGATGCACTACAATATTATTATATACATAATTTATTTTAAAAAGCTATATATTTCAGTCTACTCTGAGGGAACCAGCTGTGAAAAACATGAGAAAAGCAATTGGTTTACAATATAGTGTGGGACTCATATTCTACTATGGTGTTAGCATTGTTGGATACTGGGCTTATGGCTCTGAGGTATCTGACTACCTTCCCAAAGAGCTTAAAGGTCCAAAATGGATTAAAGTCCTTATCAATCTTGCTGTCTTTCTCCAAACAATTGTATCCCAACATGTAAGCAAATCTCAATATATATATATATATATATATATAATACTTTGAAGCAGAGAAAACCTCTCCTAACTTATAATCTTAACTTTGGGAAACAAAAACAAAAACTTATTAGATGTATGTGACACCTATTCATGAGACACTCGACACCAACTTCCTCCAACTCGGAGAGAGCATCCATTCGAAAGAGAACATCAAACGCAGATTCTTTCTCCGATTGGCCTTCTTCGCAGGGAACACATTGGTGGCAGCAGCCTTGCCTTTCATTGGAAACTTTGTGAATCTGTTCGGTTCACTTTCACTCATTCCAGTTACCTTTGTGTTTCCAAGCATTATTTTTCTCAAGGTCAGTTTATTATAAAGATAATTGTATGTTTCAATCAGTGATTATTATTCTTATATCATCATTAATTTGAACTAAAAAGTATCATCATTTTTCATTTTTGTTGGTTTGAATTTTTCATTGTCACAGGTTAAGGGTAAGACAGCAAGAATTGAAAAGAGCATGTGCCATTGTTTCAATGCTGTTCTTTTTTCTCTTCTCGCAGTTGTGACTACTATTTCTTCGCTTCGGTTAATAGTAAACAATGTTCGACAATTCCATTTCTTCGCTGATTCGTGACCCCATTAGTCACTATAAATAGCATGTTAAACCTTTTTATTTTAAAGTCATTTATAAATATATTACCAGTTTTACTTTTACCACAACATACCTCTTCCAAGACTTCCATTTCACTAGTGTTCATAATCCAAGATTTGAGGAAAGGCCAAATGTGTTTGCTAACGATTTTGGTATACTTATTTTGATTGAGTTTCATATATATAGTAGGTATAAATTTGTGAAGCCTTCTTAATATATATATATATATTGGTATCTTTACAAAGCTCTTATATGTTCTTCTCGGCAAATAACACTAATTTATTCCAATAGTATATCCCCATCTTCGAACACATAGATCCCCATTTTATATTAAATACTATACTTACTCCCCACGCCTTATTTACCATTTAAAAAACATTAAATTTAAAGTGAAAATTATAGTTATAGTGTTTTTTATTATTTGTTTAACAAGTTAAGTCTCCCTCTTAACTTGAATTGCAATAACTTTTTTTACACTTGATTAAGATTCAAACAACTTGTTTCACACGCATGCAATATGCTGATTGAAGTATGTTTTCGAAAATATTAAAAATTTCGCAAAAATTTGTGAAAAGTTTCTTACATGCCAAAAACAAAAAAGGGCCCAGCGATGGTCCCTTTTCGAGTGTAATACTTGGGAATTTTTCTAAATTAGTAAGTTTTAAAAAAAAATTATAGTAATAAAATGGCAAAGAAGAAAACAAACAACCAATATATTTAACAAATGATAAAAATACTATAATTATAGTTTTTTCTTATAAAAAAAGTTAAGGACTAAATTGTAGAATTTAGTAGAAAATAAGAACCTATATGCTCAAAAAATTTAAATGGGAATTAAGTGATCTATTGATATAAAATGGAGAGCTCGTGTGCTATTTATCAATTCTTCTTATTTCTTTATTCTTTTCCCCCGAATTAGAATATTGACAAAATAAATGTAATTAATCGTAAAAATCTGAAAAATAAACTAATACAAGAGGAGATTATGAGAAGAATTGAAGTGACAGCAGTTGTTGAAAGAAATATAATGCAAATTAAGAATAATACTATTGTTATATTATTTCATATAATATAATGTTAGATTAAATAATGTGGCAAAATGTGATTTGCCACACAAATATGATTTGTCACGCCTTTTAACATTTTACTGAAAGACAAAATTAGACACATATGTGTGCTCAAATGTAGCATATTTTGGAGTTACAAATATAGTTACAAATTTGTAACTCCTAAATATTACCCAATAATGTGTAGATTGTATGTTACACATTTGAGTTTGGATTTCACAAAGCCATTATGAAATATGGTTGTTAGAGACATATTTTTAACTCACATTAGATGTATGGAGGACACAAAATTATTTGGGAAAGGGTTTGGGACGTTTGGAAAAACTGAAATTTTGGAAGCTGAAATTGTCTGTGGACGCGGCCACTGATTATCCCTGGCCGCGGGTTGGGGAATAGAGATCAGTGGCTGCGGCCACAGATACTTCTGGTCGCGGTCAGGGGTCCTGACAACCAATTTTTTTTTTCAGTTTTTTCCAATTTGAATAGTTCTAACATCTCATGTAACTCCCAAATCTCCATTTTAATTCCATAAACATCCAATTTAAAAGTTTAAATTTCATATAGTGATAGAAATGAGAAGAAGAAAATTTTATAAATGAGGTTCATTAGTTTCTAATCTTCTTTGCTTTTGCAAATATAGTGGTTAGACACTACTACAAATATAGGCTTTCTCTGCGCTTTTTTCTCAAAAGCGCAAAAAAAATGTTTGAATGAGTCTAAAATATCACATTTAATACCTCCATACTATTTTATTGTGGTTTTAAAAAAAACGCAGTGTAAAGTTTGAAGAATAGGGTGGCGGGGACTTTTCCCCGCAGTCCTTTAGAAAGAACCGCAGAGAAAAGTGTACGACTTTTCTCCGTGGTTTTGTAAAGTACACTTTTCTCTGTGGATTTTGCTACACAATCGCAGAGAAAAGTACTTATTTCGTGCAAAACAAACCCGAGACCCTACTTCCCCTCATTATCCATTTGACACACGAGAGAAAGATCAGAGAACGACTCTGCCTTTGTCCCCAGCCACGGGTAAGTTCCATTTTCACCATTTTACTTTGCTTTTTTTTTTTTTTCATTTTCTTGCATATTAACACTTTAAATCATGTACATATACCTACTATTGATTTATGTTGAAGTTTTAGGACAAAAATGAAGCAATATTGAGTGAATTTAATGGGGTTTCAATATATGTTTATAAGGTGGTTTTCAAGCTTTTTTCTAATGTTTTTGAAAGTTTATATAGGATTAGAAGACATTTTCACTGTTCAAAATAGGTATTGATCGCTAAAACTATATTTATTTTTTAATATATATTTCAGTTTTTTGGTATTTTTTATATTATTTACCTAATTATTGGTTTTTTAATAAAGTTAATATTAATTATGTTAAATCTTTAAAATGTATTGTATTTTACATAATTTTTATATTATAATATTTTTATTTACATAATTTATTATATTATAATATTATTTCTTACATAATTTTTATATTATTTAAATATTGATTTTTTAAAAAGTTTATTTTTGTTAATTATATTATTTTAGGATCAATTCAATTACCATATATTTACTAACCAATGTTTAAATTTTTATTGTAGGAAATATTTGTTTGAATTTGAGGTGTGTTAAAATTGTTGAAGATTAATTTTGAATGTGAGTAATAATTACTACTTAATTTTTATTTTTATTTTTGATATTTACAAACTATTGTTAGAGGAGTTTGAATATATTAGATATTCAACCGTAGTGAAGTAGGTTTTGAGATAAAATTGTGTGATGTGGAGATAAAAGAAGGTTGAGGACATGTGTGTCTTAGTGAAATAGGTTCTGCGAATTATGTGTGTTGCGGAGACTTATGGTTGAGAACATGCATGTTGTTTGTTGTATGTTTTGTTTGATTTGAATTTATAGGTAGTAATAAATTGGGATATGCTATAAAACAGAGGAAACTCTGCCCAATTTTTTTTAAGATTAATATATTAATTGAACATGTTTTATGGGTTAATATATGTAATAATTATGTTTGTTTATGTTGAAATTGTAAATACAGATGAATTTTGGATATGTTCTAGAAATAGAGGAAACTCTACCCATTTCATTTTAGAATTTATTAATTGAACATATTTTTGTTCAATTACAATATTAATTTTCTTTTCATTATTGACTTAGGAATTAGATAAATATTATCATTATGGATAAACCATGGATTCTTGAGAACAGAGAAACACAACAATTTCAAGACGGATTCAACCAATTTTTAGAATTTTGCCAAACAAATTATTGTAGTAATTCGGAAAGAATTCATTGTCCATGTACAAATTGTGGTAATGGATCAAAAGGAAATATTACCACAATAAAGAATCATGTATTTTGTCGAGGGTTTGATACAAGTTATCGTACATGGTATTGCCATGTGGAATCATTGAAAAATAATAATCCATATCCATTCGGGACGAGGGGTTGATGATTTGGGTTATAGTGATTTTGACGAACATCCTATGGAATTGCTCGATGAAGCACAATAAGATTTTGTTGATGATCCTTCAAAATTTGATGAATTGGTTAGATATGCAGATAAATCATTATTCAATAGTTTTCTGAAACAAAGATTGCCAACGATGGTGAAATTTTACAACATAAAAGCAGAAAATGAAGTTAGCGATAAATGTTTTAGTCAATTTTTAGCTGCTTTTAAGGAGATTTTTCTGTAAGATAATTGCTTCCCTGAATCTATGTATGAAGTGAAGAAAACTTTAAATTGCATAAGGTTGAAGTATGAGAAGATCCATGCATGTCCAAACGATTGTGTGTTATATCATAAAGTGTATGCAGACATGGACACTTGCCCAGAATGTGATTTACCCCGCTACCAACCTAACAAGAGTGAGGAGATTAGGAAACTTATTCCTCAAAAAGTGATGTGGTACTTGCCTTTGATTCTGTGACTTAAGTGGTTATATCGAAGTGCATAACACTTTGAAAACTTAATATGGAATGAGACTAGGCGAGTAAAAGATGGTAAACTCAAACATCCTGCAGATTCGCAGGCCTGGAAAAAAGTTAATAACTTAAATCCAGAATTTAAAACTGAAGCAAGACATCTTCATCTAGTTCTAGCTGCCGATGGTATAAATCCACATAAATCTCTAAGTAGCAGGCATAGTTCGTGACCTGTCTTCCTTGTTATGTACAATCTTCCTCTGTGGTTAGTGATGAAAAGAAAGTTTTTGATGCTCACGTTAATGATTTCAGGCCCAAACTAACGGGGACACGATCTAGATGTTTATTTGGCACCATTAATTGATGATTAGAAAGATTTGTATGAAAATGGTGTTGAGGCAAATGACGGTTTTCAGAAATAAGTTTTTAACTTAAAAGTTGTGTTGTAGACTGTTAATGATTTCCCGGCTTATGGTAATTTATCAGGGTTATTAAAGTCAATGATTCCAAACAAGGTTAAAAATAAACAGAAATGAGTTATAGATGAGCATAATTAAACGTTTTTTCGGTGGCTGAAGAATACAATTTTGACAAAGTTGGGAGAACAAAATCATGGAGTGTCGACTGAGTTGAAGCGCTTATCTCTTGGAGCAACCATTGATGTAATAAAGCACCAAGCTTACATTCTCGGGGGGAAACGATATCATACTAAGTCGAGAGATGATGCTTGACTGGTTCAAAATAATAGAGTAAGTATAGTTGTAGAAGCTATACATTTGGCCAGTGGAAAAGATAATAACCTAATTTCAGACACAATGATATACTACGGGATTGTTGAAGAAATATGGGAGCTAGATTATTCATTATTTCATATTCCTCTTCTTAAATGTTCTTGGGTAGACATCAATACTAAAGTTAAAACTGAAGAACTTGGATTCACTCTAGTTGATTTAAGTAAGAAAGGAAGCAAGAACGATCCTTTTATCATGGCTGCCCAAGAAAAACAAGTTTTTATATAATTAATCAGTTAATGATAAATGATCAATTGTTTTATCAGTTCCTGAGAGGAAGTTCTCAAAAAAAGAAGATGACGATGAAAATGATGATTTATACCATGACTATTTCATTGTTGGACAACCAATACATGAACAAGTTGAGATTATTCAGGATAATGATAATGATAGCGATAGCGATACCAATGATTGTGATTATCTTAGAAATGACATTGAAGATGGAATACAGGTCGATTGTGAATTGACCAAAAAGAAAATAAAAAAGAGAAGAAAACATGTTTAGTAAGTTATATAATACTTGTGTTTATTTATTTATGTAATGCATTAATACTTGTGATTATTTATTTGTGTAATGAATTAATTTAAAATAATACTAATTTATTTATATGTTGCAAATGACAGATGAAAGAGATGACAATGAGCAACAGCAGGGTCATGGTAAAACAAGAATAAGTTACATGACCCAACAAAAAGCCAAAGGAATCAAGAAAGATCTTGAATGGAACGATTTGGGACAACCAATAGGTGATGTGTATACAAATATGATATCATATCTTGGAACTAGAGTACAAGCCACGGATTCTATCAACTCAGGTGATTGGAGGAATGTCCCACAAGATCTGAAAGACAGTCTATGGGAGGATATCATTATAAGAAATTATCATTATGATATTTATTTATTTGCAAATTTAATAATTACTTTTCTTGTTTATTGTAACGCCCTAATTTCTCATTGATTATCGAGAACATAGCGTTGGGTCATAATCGTAAATATTGCTCTTTTATTGAATAAAAACTTGAAAATAATGACATGGATCCATGGTTTTACAAAAATAAAATAATTGTTTTTAACACAAAAATGAGCAACATTTAAAATAAAACTTTAAAAATAACATGATTTTATAAAAAATAGGCCTACTTGATCTTCCTCGACTATATGATCCCCACGAATACATCACGAAGCTCTTAGGTCTCACTCGCCACCGGCCTTTCTATCATCAATTTTCTGAAATAACAACATCATAAGAAGTGAGCTTCTAAACCTAGTAAGGAAAATACAAACAAGAGTTAGTCATATAATCAAACATAACATAAATTCACAAAAGTCATACAAACACAACCCTCTAGGTCATATCGTAGCTTAAGTCATAATTCTATATCATAATCTAAGTCATAAATCATAATCGTAACTATAGGCCATAGGTCATAATAACAAGTCAGATATAATAAAAATATAAGTGCTTATACAAGGGGTGGCAATTAAGCCCCGGACATAAGCCCATCATACACCGGACATCACTTAGGTCTGTCATAAAGGTTTGGCAACCGAGCCTACTAGACATATAGTCCGTCATATATCATTGGACACCTTAGGTCCAGACACACTTACTCCTTTATTGTACCTGAATTGTTAGGTCATACAAACATAAACTATATCATAAACTACATAAACTAAGTCATAATACTAAACTACCTAATTTTCTTTACCAAAAACCGGAATATTGGAGACAAGAGCGGGATTGAAACTCCTAAACCCAAACAGAAAGAAACCATAAGTTTCTAAAGAAAATAAGATGAAGACAAAATCTAAACCATTGAGATAAGAACTTACCGAAAACGCTACAACATTCCTCAAACCTTCAAACGTGAGATTTTGAAAAGAAAAAAAACTGGTCATATAATGAGGGATTTTAAAAGTGAACTCACTACCGATTACATAAAACCTTTGGTTGAAATAGGTATCATGGAAGAACTCAAATTTCCCCCAAAGAAGTATATCACCAAGCCCATATTTATCATCAGTTGGATCCCACGTAGTTGTCCCCGCTGAAAGAGCTCAATCAAAACCTTCAAATTGGTTAATTGATGACCAATGGGACAGAATTGATGTTAGTCTAAAATTTATAGTGAAGGAGTACTATTCCATTAAAGGAGTAGATGGGGTTGTACAAGTTCCTGTTGGCCCGGAATTTATAGGAGATCGCAAGGCTATCTTCATCACATTGGCAGACATTTATCAAGCAACCTCTATGGATAATATTGGATCCTCAGCTATGCTATTTGGTATAATGTATGTATCAATTCAAATTGAACTCAATCTGTTATGTCATAACAAACTGTTAGAGGAGTTTGAATATGTTAGATATTCATCCGTAGCGAAGTAGGTTTTGAGATGAAATTGTGTGTTATGGAGATAAGAGAAGGTTGAGAACATGTGTGTCTTAGTGAAGTAGGTTCTGTGAATTATGTGTGTTGCGGTGGCTTATGGTTGAGAACATGCATGCTACTTTTTGTATGTTTTATTTGAATTGAATTTATAGGTACTAATAATTTTGGATATGCTATAGAAGAGGAAACACTGTCCAATATTTTTGTGATATTAATTTATTAATTGAAAATATTTTTTAATATGTAATATGCATGATTGATTCTACAAATGCATTTGGGAAAGCATGCACCCAAATTTATGACAGTTGTACAAATTTATTAACACTGAATATCTTTTTATTGGCAATGATGAAAGTAAAAATAATACGGTGGATCTTATAGTCAAATGGATGATGACTATTGATAGACGAAGCTAAATATATTTCATTCCTTGGATTATTGAGTAAGAATAGACTACTTAAATATTAACACTACTATGTTTGGATTTTAATCTTATAATAATTATAATTTATTATTGTTTTAGTCGACATTGGATGTTGGTGCTCGTGAGATGTGGAGGATGACCATAATTTTGGACCCTTTGAAAAATCATAAATCTCCACCAATAATGAAGAAGGTTATGGAAAAGTAAGTTTTTAATTTTAAGTATGCATTGTTAATTTTTAAGAGTTGAGAGTATAATATGTAGTTAATTAATTTTAATTTTGTAGAGCGTAGGTACAATGTTCGGAAAATTAATACATTGGCACACTTACAAAATTGTTGAGAGGTTCTTGTCCAAAACAGCCTGAAAGTCATGAATGCGGTTATTATGTACTAAGATACATTTATGATCTTGTAAATGCACCGAATCCGGCAGAAGTTATCAAGAAGAAAGTATGTTATATTTTATACTATTTTTCGCTTAAGAAAAACTAGATATAGTATTTAATCATCTAATCTATATTGATTTTTCAATTTTGCAGTGGTTTGACAAAAAACAATACCATGTCAAAGACGATCTACTCCCACTACAAAGCGATTGGTTAGCAAGATTAATGTCATTTATTTATGAAGTCTAATTTTTCATATGTGTAACTTGCTAACTTGACTTATATGTTAAATGATATTTGTATGTTCTTATTATGTATATACAAACTACATATATATATATGTGTAAAATGTTATATTTTAATTAGAAATGATATGTGAATGTATATAATAATATGTTATCTTTTAATTAGATAATAATTTATCAAATTAGGTATTTTATATCAATATATAAAATTTAGGTATATAATTATAATTAATAAAATTAGGTATATTATATAATCAAAATTAAAAATATATAGAAACACGTCCAAAAATAATTAAAAAAAAAACCTCTCCTGCACTGTTTATTTAATATAACTACGGAGAAATAAAACTTTTATGTTCGGTTTATTTAACATAACCGCGGAGAAAATGACGTCTTTTCTCCGCGGTTTTTTTAAAACTTTTCTATGTGGTCGTATACACTGCGGTTCTCAATATTCAAAAACTGCAATGTATTAAGGAAAAAAACCGTAGAGAAAAATATTTTTTGTAGTGGTGAGATTAGAAGATAATTCAACATCTTGAGTTTTTGCTATATGTGATTAATTAACATATTGTCTAAATAATCTAGTAGATTATTGGGTAATATGCTAGCATGTTATGTAATTGCCTTATTTTGTGATAATGGAAAATTATTAGAATGACAATTTTATGAGTTTTATATGACATGTATAAACATATTGATTTTGTGAATCAGTAGAAATGTGAAATCATATGTGTATGATATTCGTAATTTATGTTTATATATTAATAAAAAGTCATATAATATGATTATTAATGTGATTAGTAACCATTTATTTGATAAATAAAAGAATCATTTGAGAAATTAAAATTTCTCATTTAAGTGTTGAGCATCTCAACTTATGAGATAAGAAAAGATGAGCCCAATGGGATTACATCTTTTATTGGAAGTGTCTTTCTATTGCAAGAAAAATGGATTTAGGTGGATTCAAAAATTGTGTGATGACATATTGACTCAATTGTTGGGAAAACTTATACAGGATCTTGTTTATTTTCATGTAAATCATATATTAAATATATTAATATAAGATAACCTAGAATATGTTTTTAAAATTGAATTCATACAGAGATAATGATAAGAATATTTACATTATTGTCCAGTGGAATGATTGAGTTCTTCCTTTAGTTTCTCTAACCCTTATATCCTTTCTGTCGCAAAGTATTACCAAGAAACTGAACTGTTCTTCAATTTTCTTTACAACATTCCAAAGTATCCTTAGAATCACCTGGACTAGGGTGGGCAATTCTCAACACATGAGATAAATACGGAGAGAAGAAGAGAAAAGAATATTGAGGCTTAGAAAAGGACTTATGCTGTAGAGAAAATCTAAAACCTACTAGATATTCTCATCTTCTCATAAACAAGTGTTTCGAAAATCTAATTTCAACTCTGACTTAGCATTCCTCTTATAGACTCAATAGGCCATTTATTTTAATTAAAAAATCAATAAAATAATAGTTAATTATCAGCCCTAAGTCGAAATTCTCATGAGCTTTAGGCCCGTGAAATTTCTCTTTTAATTATAAGCTCATTGAACTTAAAATCAATGTCTGCATTATTTTCTTTTGATTAATTAATTAAATAATTATTTAAATACTTTATCAAATTAATTATTTATATTTTGAACCTTGAGTTAAACTTATTTATTCATTTAGACACCAATTTATCTTAATTAATAAATTTTCCCTAATTTATCTTTCTTCTCTAAATTACATAACTCTCTAAAACTAAGAAAAATTGACCCGGTCAACTTTGATTATTCTAATTGATAATTAAATCAACTAATTGAGACTATCTAGATAATTTTATCCAAGGTACAGTGGGGATCATGGGCCTATAAAATCAAGCTCCAATAAGTTATCATAAATCTAAGAAATAAATTTACTAACTTATTAATTCCTCATGAGTCCACTAAAGACTCGGAATTGCACTTTTGAATTCATAGAACTCTCTATAAGCAATATAGATACATTATTACTTATCCATTGTTACAACCATAATTATCACTCAATCCTCTATAGACGATCTACAATGAGATGGGACTAAAATACCGTTTTACCCCTCATTGCACTTTATCCTTAAAACACTTAGTTCCTTGTAAATGATATTTCAGTAAACTAATATTAATTACTGAAATGAGATCTTTATCACTTAGCACATTGAACCAAACTAAAAGGAAACTTTCGTTTCACTTCTTCATCAGAAGTTATAGATGTTCATATCTAGGATTAACACTCCCACTCAATTATACTACCAAGTTCGTAGGGTAAGCTGGTAACGAACAAGTCAAAGAACTCAAATAATACAATCAGTTAGAATACTAACCACTCATAATTGAGATTCAATTGACCTATGGTGAACTATATGATATGACTAGAATAGATAATAACGGTATGTTTCACTACAACAATTACAGGCACTAGCGGCGGGCGTATTAGCGGTGGGGCCAGTTTGCCTGTATTGGGTAGACTATTAGCGGCAGACAAGATGGTCCGCCACTAATAATATTTGAGTATTTAATAATAAATAAATATATGTATTAGCGGCAGACTTACCACTATTAGCGGCGAGTAGTCCGCCTCTAATACACGTAATAAAAAGCCTTGGGAAGTTTTTTAATTTTTATTAGTCGCGGATATTAGCGGCGAACCACTCGTCGCTAATAATATTAGCGGCGGGTAATCACTTTATATTAACGGCGGGAAAAATGTAATAGCGGTGGGTCCCGCCGCTAATACTTTTCGTGTTTATAACCGCACCGTCTCCTTCTCTCCCAAATCCCTCAATCGCATTTTTTCATTTTCATATTACCTCACAAGTTTGAAAACGCATCCTCTCCATTTCTCCTCCACCGACCGATCCTCCATATCTGAGGTATATGCTTTTTTTTTATTTTTTTTTCATTTTCATATTAGTTCGCAAGTCTCAAAACATTGTAATGGATGGTTTCAGGTCTCATTTTCATTTCCATTAGAGTGTTCTTCAATATTTATCTCACGTTAAAAGGAAGTAATCGTGATAGATATTCGCATATGTAGTGAAGCGTGAGGTAACTGTTGGGGCTTATCTTGTTACTAATTTTCATACTAGCAGTTTTGCCAATTTTCTATCGCTTTACTATTTGTATGTATAACTTGCTTGGCTGTTTGTTTTGTTGACACGTTTCTATTACGACCGGTTGCCTATTTCGTTATTCGACTTAAGAACTTGATAAGATATATAGTTGAGAGAAAAGAAGAGGAAGATCGAAGTGTAAAAATAAAAATTGGATTTTGGATATGATTGATCAGATTTGAACCTTGAAGGTTGGGTTACAAGATTAAGAGAGGAGATGATGTTGGACCTACCTCTGAATTGTTCTTAGCCTTGTTAAATTTCTCTGATATCTCTCTCAAAATGTTTTATTGTTTAAAGAAAAATTGATGTATAATTCCTCTCATTCATGTATGATGCAGTGCTAAAAATTTTTTTTACTTCAACAAATCTGACAATTCTTTCCTTTTAAAAAAAATCTGAAATTTTTTCGCACTTTCATAAGTGAAATATAACATGCCTCAAAATATTTCATAAAATAACATTAATTACTCATTTTTTAACAAATATTCATTTTTTTTTTGTTTGGTGTTTTTGTTTTTCTCTTTTGTCACTTCTCTGTTTCCAAGTTCAGAGTGTAAGTATATAGGGTGGGTTTTCTGTTTTTGTTTTTTTGTTTTTAAAAATTTCTAAACTTTGCCACTATGGAAAGTGCTCATTGACATTTGACCAACACAACCCAGCACAAAAACTGTTGATTTTTTATTTATTTTTTTGTAATCTTTTGAAATTAAAGGCTTGTTCTTATCACCGTTGATTTGTTTTGTGTTATTAGTTATGGAAAATTTGATGTTATATTTTTATATATATTTGGACATCTATGATTGTAATAATTAACAGTGACTTTTGTTAGATAAGCGAGATTTTAGGAATAATTAGTATAATCGATTTTCTATATAATAAATAATAGTATACAAAAATAGATATATATGCTGAAATATAATTTTATTGTATATTATTTATAAGTTTTTTTAAAGAAAGTTAATTTTCTTATTTCAAAAATAAATAATATTATATTTATTACGCATTGCATATTTTGGTGTCATTACCCCAGAGATTTTTTTTCCTATAACAGAAAATTGATTTTGATACTTTTATATTGATAACTTATTTTTATTCATATAAAATCAGTCACAATAAATATTAAATATAATATTCTATATAAAAAAAATTTATGTCTATCCTTACCTGAGAAGGAAAAATTACAAACCAATAATTCAATATTTTTATATTATGTTTATATCTTTCCACCAAACAAATTTAGTAAATGATATATTAAAATAATTGAGTAATTATATTAACAAATTATTTGTAACATTTTTTATAATAAATAATAATGTTTTTTATTACGGTAATTTGAATAATCTCTCTTCCACACATTTATATACCCAACTCCTTAAACTAGCTCAAAACAACGTAATATAAATTTATGTTTATACTAGTTCATAATAAGACAATTATTTATAAGAGTGTTATTATTTAGACCTGCTGCTACTGTTGATTTATTATTTAATTATAAAAATATATATTTATATAGTGAATGTAATTGAAGATTTTATTTTATTTTTGTATATATTATATAAATTAAAAAAATAGTAATGTTACAATATATTCCAATACTATTAAGACACGTACCACTTGAATTGATTTAATTCATTTTTATTATATTAAACTAATAATTAGTTTAATATTTGAAAAATAAACTAGATTTAATTATAGTAATAAAATTAAGAATAAAAAATGTCAATATTTATTAAAAGATTATAAACATAAATTTTAATTTACTTTAAAATTATTAAATTATAATTATTAATTAGTAATTATAAATAGAAAATTAATTTAATTTTAGAATAATTAATTAAGTAATAAGATATCATAAAACTCAAGTCTGTCCAGGAATAACACTTCTCATAAGACATCATAAAACATTGAAAATAATAAAACTTTTTAAAATGATAGGATTAGGACAGTTGCATTTTTCTTCCCTTTCTTATACTCTCTTATAACACTTTAGATGACGATTGACAAAACTTTGACAACATTGAGAAATCATGGTTGTCAAGAATATTGGAATGGTCTGCAAGCTTTTTTTAGGATGGCGTCGAAACATAAGGATTCTGATGGAAGAATTAAGTGCCCGTGTGTGAGATGCAATAATAATAGATTTGAATCTTTGGATGTTGTTCGGGCACACGTATTCGATAGGAGTTTTCATCAAGCTTATGATAAGTGGATTTTTCATGGTTGGGTGGAAGAAATTGTTGTCGATGAGGTGGTTGATGAGAATGAGGATGATGAGATGATTCACGTTGTGGAAGACTTTCTTTTACCGACAACCGAGGAAGTAGAAAGGGAACCTGGTGATAGTCAGTATTATGACAGTTATTTGAGGAGATTGAAGCAGAGTTATATCCTGGATGTGATTGGATTTCATCCCTGAACTTTTTAGCAAAGTTATTGCATCTAAAAGTTAGAGGGAAGGTGCCTAACAACATATTTGATGAATTGTTGAAGTTGTTAAAGCTTGCATTTTCTAAGGAAAACAAAATTCCCGGATCATACTACGAGGTGAAAAAGAGATTGAAAAAATTGGGATACGAGTCCATTCATGTGTGTCAGTATGATTGCTGCTTATTTTACAATGAGAATGCATCTAAAGAGACATGTCTAGTATGCGAAAGTAGTGGATGGATTACTTCCGAAATGACGAAAGGAAAAAAAGTGCCACACAAGGTGATGCGTTGCTTTTCGTTGACCCCTCGATTGAAAAGATTATACAGTTCAAGGATTACATCAAAACACATGATATGGCATCACACTGGGAAATCAAAAGATGAAGGGGTGATGCAACACCCGGTGGACGGCTCTGCGCGGAAGGACTTTGATGCCAAACATCTTGATTTTTCAAGAGATCCCAGAAATGTTAGTCTGGGCTTTGCTGCTGATGGATTTAATCCATTTGGCAACATGAACCTTGCATACAGCATGTGTCATGTGGTGTTGGCAAACTATAATCTGTCACCTTGGTTGTGTATGAAAGACAATTATTTCATGTTGACCCTCCTTATTCCTAGGCCAAAATCACCCGGTAAGGACATGGATGTGTTTCTGAGACCATTGGTGGATGAGTTGAAGGATCTGTGGGTTAACGAAGTTGATACAAGAGATAGTACGACCAATAGGATGTTCAAGATGCGGGCAGCCCTTTTGTGGACAGTGAACGATTTTCCAGCTCGTAGTAGTTTGTCTGGATGGAGTGGTTAGAGATACAAAGCTTGTCTTGCGTGTAATGAGGACACAACTTCCATCCGAGTGACCGGTAAGACATCTTATGTTGGTCACAAAAGATTCTTGCCAAGTACTCATCGAATGAGAAGAGACACCGAGTTCGATGGAGAAGTTGAGAGAAGACGTCCTCCGAGACGATTTACTTGTGAGGATATACTAGAACAAGTTAATGCTCTTGCAGCGCAAGTTCCAGGAAAACATGTCCAGTTTGGGGGTGTGAAACGTAAAAGAGGAGCAGATGAAGGTAATTGGAGGAAAAAAAGTATTTTATACGAGCTTGAGTATTGGTGTACAAACAAATTAAAACATAATATACATGTCATGCATATTGAGAAGAATGTGTGTGATAGTCTCCTTGGCACCATCTTAGACAATGATAAATCTAAGGACACCACTAATGCAAGGCATGATTTGAAAAAGATGGGTGTGAGAGAATCATTGTGGATTTATGAAGATGAGAACGGGAAGCTGATGAAGTCGCACACTCCTTATGTGTTAACTTCGGCGCAGAGGCAACAGTTTTGTAAATTTATAAAAGGAGTTAGATTTCCAGATGGCTTTTGTTCAAATTTGAAGAAGAAAGTGTCCGAGAATGATACAAATATTCTTGGGTTGAAGTCACACGATTGTCATGTGATAATGCAACGATTACTTTCTCTCAGTGTTCGCAAGTTTCTTCCAAAATCCATATCGACCACTATTAACGAATTGTGCAATTTCTTCAGGCAAATATGTTCGAGGACTTTAAATGTTAAAGATGTGGAGGAAGCACAAAATGATCTTATTCAGATATTGTGCAAGATGGAGTTGATTTTTACTCCAGCTTTTTTTGACATAATGATTCATTTGGTATTACATTTGCCAGAAGAAGCTATATTGGGTGGCCCGGTATTTATGAGGTGGATGTATCCTTTTGAAAGGTACATGAAAAAATTAAAGAATTATGTGGGAAATAAAGCTCGCCCTGAAAGGTCGATCGCCAAAGGCTATGTTGCTGATGAGGCTTTGACCTTTTGTTCAATGTATTTCAAAGACATTGAAACAAGATTTAACCGTCTTGATCGAAATGAAGATGCAACTTATATCCCACGAAACCTTACAGTTTTTCAATCTCAATGCCGTCCACTCACAAAGGGAACTTTGAAGCCTCTCAATCATAACACTCGTGAAATAGATGAGTGATTCATACTTGAGAATTCTCCTGAAATTGAGCCTTATTTAGAGTAAGTTTATTCCATTATAAATTAGAACATGTGTGGTTATTATTAGTGTTTTGTTATTAAGAATCGTGACACTATTCTAATTAACAACGAACACCTACAAGAGATTAGACAAAAATACCCAGATGGTGATCATGATCATTTACATAGGAAAAATTTGTGTTCGTGGTTTCATAAGAAGGTAGCTTTCAACTTTGAACATTCATTTTATTAATGATATATTTTGTGAATCTAATACCGTTTTATGTATTTAGATATATGACTTGCACAAGCTTGGGTCTTTGTAAAATGGTGATGAATTGTTAGCTTTAGCATCTGAGTCAGATCATTTGGAAACCTATTACCAAGGTTGTATAGTCAATGGTGTTTGATTTTTTGCACACGACCGAGATAAAAAGCGCACCACACAGAATAGTGGAGTGTCTGTTTTCGGAACAGAAGGTTTTAATTATTAAGGCACGCTTGAAGAAGTAGTGACACTATCTTTCACTGGTGCATATTCAGTGGCATTATTTTGGTGCAAATGGTTTAATACGAATCCAAGAATGAAGAAAACAATCATTGAAAATAATATCACCAGTATAAACGTCAATGGTGAATGGTACAAAGATGAGCCGTACATACTTGCTACTCAAGCTAAGCAAGTTTTCTATCTCGATGATCTACTTAGAGGTCGTGATTGCAAAGTTGTAGAAGATGTGAATCATCGACACATTTGGGACATTAAGGACAATTCTGATGAGGTTAATGATGTTATTGATGTTGTACATGAGACAAGTTCATCAAATTTTGTGTTGACTGTGGACCTCGGAGAGTTGATTATGCAATATGATCAACCTGCTGCATATGTTGGAGCTGATGAAGAGGGTGACGACGAAGCTAATATGTCAGAACATGAGGAAGTCACAGATGCAGAGGATGAATTGTTAGTTGAGCTTTGTGAAGATGAAAATGTGTCTCCGATTACTGATGGAAATGATAGTGATTACTCTGTTTAGTTTTTCTATTTGTGTTACAAAACTATATATTTAAATATAATAAAAAAAATTGTAATTATTATTATTATGAATTGAATGTGATATACTTCTATTTTAATGCTAATTACTAACTAATAAATTTTAAACTGAAGTATAATGTCAGCTAATATAGCAACTTATCACGGCGGAGATAGTGGGGGTCAAGACCCGCCAGATCCTTCTAGGGTACCATCATCTTGCGAGTCAGGTTAAATATTGCATATCAAAATTATTTTTAGAAATTATATTGTTAGAGAAATATAACATCAATACTAATACTAGTTATTGTTCATGAATTTTAAAGCCCCGCCGACGAGAAGAAAAGGTCGTGGCCTTGCTAGTAATAATGTTCTTGAAGAACGAAGGAAAAAAGTCGGGAAACCATTGGATCTAGAGCTTGATCTTGTGACGAACAAAGTGGTTGGGGAAGAGGATCAAGCTTTTATTCGCATGTTGGGCACTCTAGTTACCATTTTGTGTCCGGGACATTACTTGGATTTTGCTGATGTACCTCAACAGTTTAAGGATCAAGTGCTTGATCGTATGAGGGTAAAAAAATTACAAATCTTGTACTTTTCATTATTTATTTCCATTATTTACAAAGTCATCTAATTTTTTTTGTTAATGTAGTATTACTATAATAT
Organism: Humulus lupulus; assembly: GCF_963169125.1. Lineage (NCBI taxonomy): Eukaryota > Viridiplantae > Streptophyta > Magnoliopsida > Rosales > Cannabaceae > Humulus > Humulus lupulus. The sequence goes on from NC_084796.1 coordinate 22,788,811, forward strand.
AGACGGTCATCCACAACGTGAGTCTGTTCTGGCAACTGTCTATAAGGAGATGGGCGAAAGATATCGCGAGAGAAAGAACAATAGACATAAACACTTCAAAAGTCATTATGCTGGACCAGAAGATTTGGAGAATGTCCTCTCTAAGCCACCTGACCATTGCACTAAGAAGACTTGGCAGAATATTTGTGAATTGTTTTTTAGTGAAATATTTTTGGCTCGTTCCGCTAAAAATCAAGCAAACAGAAAACAAATGAAGTATGTAACAACACAAGGCACAAAGTAGTTGGCAGCTAAGCATCACCAATATGTAAGTGAAGATGTTAATTTAATTTTATAAAATAACACTTTCTGAAACATTTTGTTTACATTTGTATAGGAGAACCCAGATGCACATGTTGTTGATATTTGGAGGGATGCTCATATGAAAAAATTGACAAAATATTTTGTCAATGAGGCAGATCAACAAGATTATGTAAGTGAATAGTATTGTTTTCTTGTTTCTAATGTTTCTAATTTTTTTTTTATAATGTTATCTTTATACAGGAAAAAATGGCGGCAGAGGTTCAGAGGTCACAGCTTGAGAGGCAGAGTCAACAACAGAGTGAGGCATCTCTTAATGTATCTGGCGTTGATTCGTCCCCGGCCGATCAATACGAGATACTAAGTAAAGCACTCGGGGAGAGATCTGACTACCAAAGAGGAGTGGGTTATAGGGCGAAAGGGAAGGCAAGAAAGACAACCTCTAGCTCTACAGATCAAAGTCAGTTCCAAGCAAATACTGATGCTACGCCTAATGAAGATATGACTACTATGGCTCTGATGATGAAGGCAATGCGTAAGATGATTCAGAAGGCAGTACCTAAGCAACCCAGTAATCTGTATGACCCACGGTTTGACAGTTTTCTGCAGAGGTATTTGCCACCACAATCCGAAGGTGGTTCCTCTTCTCAGAGTAACAGTCCTGACCTTCATACACCGCCACAGCAGCAGTACCAGCTTCCTTCACAGTATCCCTCACAGCAGCAGTATCAGCCTCATCCACCATATCCGCCACATGTGTCGTCGCAACAACCTCCTCAGTATCAAAACCAATACATTTTTGGATGCTCTTCCCAGTCTCCTCCACTATATTTTAGCTTTACCGATTTTCAAGGAGGATCGATGCAGCCTCCGCTGCCTAATGTTAAGTATGGGGAGGTTGGAGGTTCGTCGCAGCAACCATATGTGAGTTATGGTGAGTTTGGGGGTGGGTCGCAGCCACAACCTCGAGATCAGTTTGGGGACCTCACACTCGGACGATCATCACAGCCACCTTATATTCATTCACCGCCACAGCCACAGTCATCGCCCTCACAGCCACAGCCACAGTCGTCGCCCTCACAGCCACACTAAAATGTTGAAGATGAGGACAATTTCAATATTAATCTTAATGATTTTATTTAGTTATTGGTTTATGTATTTGGATTGAATTAATACTGTATTTATTTTTAATGACAATAGCGATATTAGCTAGGTTGATAATATTTAAAACTATTCACATTAATTTTAATGTTAATTATGTTTAAATTAATTAAATGCGTATTTTGTTAAATTTTATTATAAATTATTTTTAAAATAATTAAATTTAAGAAATATTAATTTATTTCAAATAAATTTTAAAATATATTATAAAAACAATATTAGCGGCGGGCTCCGCCGCTAATAATATTATATCAGCGACAGGTGTGTCAGTCCCCCACTAATAAGCATTAATAGCGACAAATAATTAGCGGCGGGTCATTACCAGCGGGTCACCGTCGCTAATACGTATTAGCGGTGGATGTCACACTTATTAGCGACGGAGGACCCCCCCGCTAATGTGGTCAATTCTTGTAGTGTTTACTTATCCTATCTACTGTCAATATCGGTCCAGTCTGATGTAACAAATACATCCGTTCTGATCTACTTTGCTAATGTTCTGGAAAATAACATAACACTGCGATGTGTAAGTAGATCATATCATAGATTGGCAAGTCAGTGTAAATCTTGTGCACTACTAATCTTAGGACTAACTTATTTTGAACATATAATCATATTTATATTCCACTGTGATTACGTCACTATGAATATGATTGGCTATATGCTCGGGATTTAATAGAAGTTTATATTAAACAAATAATCATAAAAATAAAACATGTGAGCAAAGTGATTGACCAAGTCAAAAAATGATTTCTATTCTTTTATTGATAATAAAATAAGTTACAAAGAAATTGAGTTTTAATTAGGGCATAAAACCCCAACATCAATACACTTGGAGTCTAGAGTGTGGTTAAATGAAATATATTTGAGAATTATTTAGTGACAATATTTCTTAAATATTCAATGTCTCAATGGGGAGACAATACAAAATTGGAGAAGTAATTTTGAATCTTAAAACCAAAAATTGTGAATGAATTGATGAGAATTTGGTTCATTTTGGTTAAAAATAATAAAATGGTGATATGAATAATTTAATCTCAATGAGAGGATATTTTTAATTGTAAAACCAATTTTAAAGTATAAGAAATCAAAGTATTTAAATAAATTAATGGGGGTTTATTTTCTTTGATTTAAGTATTTTGACATCTTCAAATTGACCATAGTGAGAAAAATCAATGGATGTCAAAGTGGTGTTTTGAAAAGAATCTCAAAGAGACTCTTAGAAAATGCACAAAAATTGTTTAAGTAATTTTGAGATTATTTAGACAACTAAAAGTGAAAATTAATGATTATTTGCTTGAGAACATGGAATTTGTGTTCACATATTTCATTTTGTGAAATATATAAAAGAAAGCAACTAAGTGAAAGTTAATTTCAAAGAAGTGTGCCTTGCCTTAGCAAGTAAATAAATCAAATAAACATTGAGGTTTTTGTTTATCTTGATCTATTGAGAGTTTATCATGTGGCTTAAAGGACTCATGATAAACTTTGGGAATTATAAATTTAGATTTATCTTGGAAGATAAAAGACAATGGAAATAAAGAGATTTCTATTTAAAAGATATATTTTCTCTTTATGTGAGAATTGTGGGGGTGATACTCCAAAGTTAATCAATTTATTTTCATAATGATTGATTAATTTTGTCATCCTATTAAATAGGTGACTTAGAATTCCGCATTCTAAATCACTTTTGCTATATGTGTATAGAATGGTTAAATCTAGACATGCTTGATGTCTAAAGTTATTGTTTTTTATTTGATTCAAGAATGAATAAATTTAAAACATAAAGGATAATTTAGAAACAAAGAGATTTCTAGAATTAATATTCAAGAAAATGTTTATCTTGGATATTGCAGTATAAAATTGTGGGGGTGTTGACTATGGTCAAAATCACTATGTTAATAGTGTAACTATTTTAATCAAACTATAGCTAGCAACAAAGTTTGACTAAAATAATGAGAGTGTTTAAGTATGCATACATGAGAAAAGAAATGACTCAAATATAATCATTTCTACATCTCAAGGGATGAGACTTAGACTCCCTTAAGAGATTCACGTTTGATGATAACCTATCTTAATACTAGTAACCATAGACTCCCTTAAGAGATTTGCGGTTGATGATAACCTATCTTAATACTAGTAACCAAACTAGTATTAGGTTCAATAGGTAACAACAAGTCAATCAAGTGAATAGTAGTAGTACCCAAATTTTGTCCCATCTAAGATATAAGTACTAGTGTGTTACCAAAATGAGGGTTAAAACCGAAAAGTTTTTTTAATAGAACTCAGTCTTAAAAAGACAAGTATTTTAGGGTAACAAAATATTGCAAGAGTTCTACCTATATAGACCTAGGCATGGTGCCGCCCCTCATGAGAATTGGGAGTCATTCTCAAGAAAAGTCTATTAATGGAATGTGCACATGGCCATTAACGGTGCAAAAGTGAGACATTGAGGTCTCAAGTGAACATAACAAAAGTGTGTGTGTTATCACCGATTTGTTATCAAGGGATAGTGATTCAATGCTTCAGCAACCAAAATTTCAACAATTTTTTTTTTTTATAATTACACTAGGTAAAATTCAAGTAGAAAGACGTTTTACTTTATGCACCAATGCAAAGGGTTTCTATAGAGAGTTTTTATTTAATCAAGTGGGGAAATATTATATTTTAATATAACGATTGATTTAATAAGTGTTACAAAAAGTAATTATTTAATCTAGCGGGGGAATGTTATATTATTTAATATAATATAATGTTAGATTAAATAATATGACAAAATATAATTTGTCACACAAATGTGTTGTCACACCTTGTAACATATTATTGAGAGTCACAAAATTTGATACATGTGTGTGCCCAAATGTGATATATTTTGGAGTTACAAAATCAGTTACAAATTTGTAACTCCCAAATATTACCAAATAATGTGTAGATTGTATGTTATACATTTTAGTTTGGATTTCACAAATTCATTATGAAATATGGTTGTTGGAGACATGTTTTTAACTCCCGTTAAGTGTATGGAGGTTACAAAATCATGTGGGAAAGGGTTTGAGATGTTTTGGAAAAACTTAAATTTTGGAAGCTGAAATTGTTTGTGGTCGCGACCACTGATTATCCCTGGTCGTGGCTTGGGGGACAGAGGTCATTGGTCGCGACCACTAATACTCCTGCCCGCAGCCAGGGGTGCTGATAGCCAATTTCTTTTTTCAGTTTTTTCCAATTTGAACGGTTCTAACATCCCAAGTAACTCTCAAATCTCCATTTTAATTCCATATACATCCAATTTAACATTGGTAACAGCCATGGGAGTTGGTGGAATTTGAAATTCAAAAAGTATCTCAAACTCTATAAGTAGGAGCATAATGCTCACTTGTAAGATAACTCTATTTCTATCCACTAGAGCACTAGAGCATATATGTGTGTGTAATATATTGTTTGAATCCTTATTTCAATGCCCTAAATTATTTAGAATTTTCTTAAAATTTGTAAGATGTCTATATAGCTATAATATATATCAGCATATAAATTGGTAGGTAAGGACTTAAGCATAATTCCAAATAATATATCTTTTTAATTACAAATTCTTGATGGTTACTAAAAATAAAAATAAGATGATACCATGTGTATAGTAAAGAATCGTTTTTTTTTAATAAAATAATATTTTTTTTAATGGGTGGGACCCACTGAGTCAAAGGACTCATTTCTTTTCCTCTTTCTCTCTCCCCAACTCCTGTCCTTATTCTTCTTTCTTTCCTTCTTTCTTTCTTTCTTTCTCTATCTTCGGCAAGCCACGGCCTCAACTAGACTCAATCACCAGCATTTTTAACACGTGCCACATCTGTAGAATCATCGGCCAGCGACGACTACAACCCCAAAATTTGGTGACCATCGGAGCAAGGACACGCACGTACGACCATGCCGAAGTTTCCTCGTCAAAACTTTGAGGTGACTTTCTAGCGAACTCCGACCACCGTTCGACAAGTGGTTGGCACCATTGAAACTAGTATGAAAAGAGAAACGTCACCCACTAAGTCATTCCAGTCAACTCAACATTTTTGTCCAGTGAGATTTGAATATCTCCGCCCCTTTGGAAGCGTTTTCTAGTAACATCGGGGGTCGTTTGGGAAATTAGTTGTATTTCCATGATGTACTCATCGAGAAAATTATTTTGATACATAGAAAGTCAATTTCTGTCACCATTGCTAGAGCACCACCATCGGCCACCGCGAACTGCCACTATGCACGGCTAAGGTGAGATTTTTGAATGTCATTAAATGGTATCATGATATATGTGAAGACTCAAAAATAAATAAATAAATAAATAATAATAATTTTTTTTAAGTGGTGGGACCCACTTACTTTAATATTTTGACAGATTTTCTTTTTTCTTTTCTTTCTTTTCTTTTCTTTTTCTTTCCTTTTCCTTTTTCTTCCCGAGCACTTCTCCTTCTCCTTCTACTTTTTCTTCTTTTTCACTCTGCAACAGCCCACGTCGGGGTACCACAAAGTCGTTGCCGGAGTACCCTTTTTCCGCCACGCGCCCGAGCTGGAGCACCAGTGACCGGCGACAACCTCATCCCCAAAATCTCATGGCCATCGGACTTAAGACGCACACGAACGGAGCAGTCAAAGTTTCGTCGTCAAAACTTTGACCGCACTTTCCGGCGAACCCAGACCTCCGTTCGGTGAGTGGGTGGCACCGTTGGAACCAGCGTGAAGGGAGGAGCATCACCCACTAAGTCATTTCAGTAAACTCACCATTTTTCTCCGGCGAAATTTTGGGTATCTCCGCCCCTTTGGAGGCATTTTCCGGCGACACCGGAGGTTAGTTGGGCAAAGGGGCTGTACTTCCGTGATGTACTATTCGAGAGGATCGTTTTGATATATGCCATGCATATATTCGTCGACGTTCCCGGTACCGCTATCAACTGCTAGTGTGCACCGCTTGGGTGAGGTTTCGAAACTTGAAATTTTAAATATGGTCATATTATATGTCGTTTGACACAATTTTGAATAAGGAGTTCAATAATGATAATCGTTTGCTCATTTTATGCTCGTAGGAAAATCGTGATATATAGATCCAATTTAATTCACTCTAGGATAATCGTTAAGCTTGGGAGTGTCGCTTGGGGCTCGGACTGAAAATTCTTAAGAGGCAGGGACTCAACTTGACTATTGGACTTGTTGTACTCTTGTTGAATTGCATTAACATATTCCAATTTTGATATATATAAAGTGTTTGAAAAAAATGGAAAACTTAACCTGCATGTTTTCTGTTCTGTTCTGAGGGTACTGAGTGTCAAATATATTATTTTGTTCACTTAATTATGCAAGTTATGATTTTTGGGTTTTATACAAATGCAGTTGTTATGCTGCCCAATTTTCTAAAATACAAAGGAAATATGTTTATTTCTCTTCATGTTTACCTGCATTTGGTTATATCGATGAGAGTCATAGTGATCATGATTTGTGCATGTTGTTGTTTCACGACCTAGTCTCTGTGTCATCATAGGTAGATCAGGTGTCCACTCACCTGTAGGTATAAAGACCTAGCATCTGTATACAGGAAGTGTTCTCAGCCTCCCCATTGTGGTGGTTATCAGGTTCGGCTACCCGGTTTAGGATGTCGGATTTTCTATGGTGGGTAACGGGAACTAGGGGTCTAGTGGACAGTGTGATGTGCACTGGTAGCTATGCTCTTATGATTATTTATGGTTTCTCTTTATTTTGGTTTATACATGATGATGTATGTTTTATTTTAAAAAGCTAACCATGCAGGGGTTTTTATTGAACTTTTGAGTCCTATGTTATTAGCTGCTTTCCTGCTGGGCTTTATAAGCTCACCCCCTATATCTCTCCCATTCCAGGATCCTAGTGACGCAAAATTGTGGATAAGGTGAGTTATCGCTGAAGCTAATGTGTTTAGCGCCGTAGTCCTATCTTTTGAACATTATGTATTTAATTTGGAACCTATCGGTCTGTATATCTAAGTTAGCTATGTAATAGTTAGAAATGAGGAATAGTGGATGCTAAGTATTATTTTGGTGTTTTATGACTTATTAAATTTAACTGTTTGGTGACTACATAACTGTGGGGATATTATTGTTCTATGTATTAAGATAAATGATCCTACTTTTATCCGTAATATTTTCATATATAATTATAGAAGTTATTCCATTGTCTTAACTTATAATTATAGTAATATTTAAAATAAATTAAATGATCATTTATAAAGACTATTTTCCACCAAGGGTCAAAGTTTGACCTTTGACCACCCAAGTTATGGATATTACAACTCTACCACAGCCTAGGGCTCGGGTTGTGACAATATATGTCATTGGACTAGGTTTGAAGAGTACATTACGATGATGATAATTATTTGTTTAATTGAGGATTGTAGGACAAAGTGACTTTGAAGCAGACTAAACTACTTGGAACCTAGGAATAGGGGGCTTAGGAGCGTCTCTTTGGAGAGAGGATAACGATCATAAGGAGGTAGGGACTCAAGTTAGTTCTTGGACTTGTTTTATAAGTATCGAATAACATTAGACATATTCCAATTTATATTATTTATAAAATATTTGAATAATTGAAAACTTAATTTGCATGCTTTTATGGACTGTTCTGAGGGCACTGAGTGCCAAATACATTTTTATATGCTTATCTATGCATGTTATAATTTTTGGGTTTTATTAATATGCAGACGTTATGCTGCCCAATTTTCTAAAATAAAGGGAATATGTTCTTTCGTTATTGCCTGCATTTGGTTATATTGTTGAGAACCGTATTGATCATGATTTTTGCATATTGTTGTTTCATGACCTAGTCTTCATGTCATCATAGGTAGGTTAAGTGTTCACTCACCTGTAGGTGTAAAGACCTAGTATCTGTTTATAGGATGTGAGCTAAGCCACCTCTTGTGGTGGTTATCAAGCACGACTATTCGGTTTAGGATGTCATTTTTTATGATGGGTATCAGGAACTAGGGATCTCTCCCCCTTCCAGGAACTCAGTGACATGAGTGTGGATAAGGTGATTTATTGGTGGAGCCAATGTGAATTAGCCTAGTTCTAGTAATTGCCATAGTCTTATCTTTTGAACTTTGTTTATGTATTTGATTTGGAACCTTATGGTTTGTACTTTGTATCTCTTAATTAGCTATGTAATAGTTAGGAATGAGGAATGATGGATACTAAGTATAATTTTGATGCTTTATGAGTTATTAAATTTAACCATTTGGTGACTATATAACTGTGGAGATATTATTGTTTTATATAAAACGATAGATGATCCTACTTTTATGATTAATATTTTTATATATAATTATAGGGGTTATTTTATTATTTTGGACTTGTAATTATGATATTATTTAGTGTAAATTAAATGATCATTTATAAGAATTATTTTCCAACAATGATCAAAGTTTGACAACCACCTAAATTATGGATATTACAAATCTGTCACAATCTGGATAGTGACATGTATTATATTGGAGAGAAACTTTCTAAAATTAGTGAGGGTATCCAAGGTGAGAATAAAGACATGCAATTCTTTCATTATATGAGCTTTGATAATTAAAAATGGATAAGTTTTCTGACCCATTATTACATTTATTCTGTACCTCATTATTTCAAACTTATTTCCACATACAGACATACAAAACAAAAAAAAACCCTCAAGATCGAACTATAAACTATTAACTATGTATGAACCGGACCCACTGAGAAAGACTAGGAATCCCTTGATTAACAATAGTAAGCATGTAATAACCGGAGGGAGCAACGTTGGCAGAAGGAGGAGCCTCCAAAACGGCATTAACCCAACCAGTCTTATCTCTCTCCATACTCTTAGCCCTCAGTCTCAGCAATCTCTGATTCATCGACATCGAGTGCGTCGTAAACGGCGGCGCGTAAACGACAAAATCAACGTCTCGACTGGGCTTTGTAGCCATGAAAAACCGAACGTGGAACTCTCCACCATAAACGACGCCGTTGCGGTGCTGGCTGTGTATGGTGATGTTCGCGGGTCTCGTAGAGTTGTACTGGTGGTCCATGTAGTAGGGAATGAAAGCTTGTAACCTCAGCTCAGTTGGGTAGGAGACGCCGCTGAATGTGTACCTGTCGTTAGGGTTACTGCCCCCTACTAGGACCCTCCCGTCGGGTAGGAGGACCGCCGAGGAGTGGTACATTCTTGGGATACTTGTACGTCTCAGGAGAGAGAATCTTCCTCCTTGTGGTTTTGTTGCGTTGTAGAGAAATGGCCGGAGAGAGGCGTTTCTTGCTCTGTCCCAACCGGCGACGCCGCGCTCGGCGCCGTTGATGATTAGAACGTCGCCGGTTGGGAGTAGTAGCATGTCGTTCATTAGACGAGGACCTGGCATGCGCTCCATGCTCCACTTGTGTGTGTTGCCTGTTTTTTTGGCAGGGAATTTAATTTATTTGAGGCGATTTATTAATTGCAACGTACAAATATTAACCAGTGAATACAATACAACAATATATACACGTTTTATAACAATTGAAAATGTTGTTTATCATTATATTATACTATGAAATAAAGATCTCAATAATTATTACACATGTGCACTGCAGAAGAACTGCATATGTCATGCATGTAATCAAGAAGTGGGATTCAGTCTTTTTTTTTTTTAATAAAATATCATATTTTTGAATATATACAAATAATGAAATAACTTTTCTTAATGTACTTATGGAAAATTATTTGGGTGATTATTTTTGTTCCTAACGGTAGTGTTATTTTTGTTTTCTCACACGGAGAAATTGTAAATATTTTATATATAACGGTATATATATAGCAGATATTTTACTGTTTTCAAGAAATTTTAAAATAATTTATAATATTGAAATTAAGGTTCAAATAATTAATTGAATGCATTATTAATTTTTATACTATTATAAAATACATTATTTGAACTCTAATTTATACATCTTAAATTATTCGGATTTTTTTTAACTTAATAGAATACTTACTACAACTATCATATACTCTGTCTAATTTAAAATAATTAGATAAGCGAAAGATGGGAGGAAAAGTTCAGGCTTCCACTCTGATACCATAATGCGGAAAGAAAGAAAAAACTTGTATTCGATCTTGAAACAATTTACACACCTATGAAAAGCACCTAAAACTCTATTTATAGAGATGGAAAAGACCAAAACTAACCTAAACTAAGGTACAGATATTGACTAAGTCGATGTAACTAACTAATGATAAAAAAAAACAAAATAAAGGTCCTAAATACAATGCTAATACTGTCATCTAAAATAATTAATTTATAGTTTCTAAGAGATAACAAGAATAAAAACGCTAGAGACAAAAATATTAACCTACAAAGAAGCTCCTCTTAATTATATATACCTCAATAACTTAATGTATTAATGTTGTGATGTTTCAATATTTTCGTTCATTCACTTGTAGCGCCTAGTAAAATTGACATTCGATCAAGAAGATTGCTCATTGCACTATTACTAAAAAATTACATATATAAATTTATGCTAGACCTATGTATATTACATAGCTAGACTCAAATGACCTTTCTAGGTACAACATTTTGAAACTTTTCTAAACCACTTAATTTAATTAATTAGAATTTTCATTTTAGTGTAGTAGCTAGTAGAAATTCTAAATTCTGAACACAGCAAAATTATAAAGAATGTCTAGAAAAAAAATTAATTTACTTTTCATATTTATCTCTTTTAATTAAATTTAGTTACTAACATCTTCACCTCATAATGATAAGTATTTGATATGTCATGTAGTTAGTGTAGTGTTATTCTTCCTTATGTATATAAATTTTAGGCTAATAATCAAATTTAACCAACAAAAAAAAAAGACGAAGCACCCTCCAACCGTACCTGAGATAACCATCCTTCCGCATGAGTTCAAGCCTTCAAGATATCTATGACGCCGGCGGGAAGCTCGGTAGGCCCCTGAGGCGGAGCCACCACAGACCATGACTTCGACTTTCTGAAACCTATCAGCATGTTCTAAAGGAAGTATGACCGACGAACCAGTACTGGGATAGTTCCTCGAACCGTTTCCAGGTATCCTCGGAAAGTTCTTAACAACCCTGTTTCGTCTGTAGTTGAAGAGTATCGAGTCCCTGTTAGCGAAAATAAACAAGTTACCATCCGAAGAAAGATGTAAAAACGGGTAAAGATTGTTTCCTCTCGAGTTCCTGTCGTTTGTGCTTCTCAGAAGAGGGAGATGAAACGCTTGATTGTCGTTCGAAGACATCTTTGGAACGAACTCGTAGCTGAACACTCTCCTCCCTCCAACGACAATAACCCTATCGCGTTGCGGCAATGCCAAGCTCGACGCGTACCATCTTTCATCCGAAAGTTGTGTCCTAGACTGCCTCCAGTCGCAGTGGTGATTGTTACAAGGCCGGAAGTATCTGATGCGTCGAGCGCCTCGGCCGTTTCCGCCGGCTTGGAGGAGTGTCCCGTTGCTTAGGAAAGAACCCGAGGAGCACCAAGGGTCGGTGTCAAGCCTAAGAGGCCTTATTCTGTTAGTTGAAATGTCGTACTCGATGGAATGAGCGAAGCACGAAGGGTCGGAGACATCATCGCCCGACCGCGAGCATTGTCTTCCGCTGCTGAATCGACGGCGGAGCTGGTACCGGGAGGGGCCAGCCTGAGTTTGGTCGAAGATGATGACTGTGCCGTGGTGAGTTAAGGCCATGTGCATGGCTACTACACCTACGTTGTCAAGTAAAAGGTCCCAGCGGCCTTGCCTACTGTGGTTTGCTACTGAGGAAGAGGAGTGGCTTACTGCATTGATATGTCCAAAGGAATGGAGTGTGATTAAGAGAGCTAATATGGTGGCTTTGGTTATGATAACAAGGTGGTGGGAGTGAGTATTTTTATCTGCCATAATGTTAGAAATGATGAGTTGAAGAGTGTGTGTTTTGGTATGGAAAGAAGGGTTTATATATATATAGGCTCTCTCTCTCTCAACTTCACCAACCAATGGATTAGTGCACGCAAGAAGTAAGTGAAGGCGTGTGTGACCGAATTTTTTTGCTTCAATATAGTCGGATAAATGCATTTAAGAAATGTGTGATTCTATAGTGCATGGAAATAAGGGCTAGATTTGGTTGGTTGCTCGTTAAGTTGGGTTAGTTTATATTAAGAGAAGGAAAATAAAATGTTTAGTCCTAAGAATAATGTAAGCTATGGAGAATGAGTCTTTGGCTGATTGGCATTAGAACCGGTAGATTTGGAGAAAAACACTCTGAAAAAGCTCACTTTCTTATGGAATACCGATCTATGAATTTTGGACAAGATTAAGCAAAAAGTTGATGAAATTAAAATTTAACATTCGAGGAGGGGTCTAAAGTTAAAGATTGGGGATAATACAACTTGCATTACTACTAGAATGTGTGTAATCATATAATTTGTAAGTAGATAAAATCCATTATATAAAGAATGTTTTTTTTACAAATAATTTAAAGATTTTACATATTTCACATCTGCTCGGTATCAATAATAATTAAGTTATTTACTTGTTTTACTTTTTCCAATGTCTTAGCTTTGGCAAATTCCTCTCGTACAAATGTGTAAAACCAATGATCCAGCCACTATAATAGCACAAGTAACAAAGTTCTGTCACAATGTGCGCATCTGAAGTATGTTGATATTAAGCAGAAAATGAATTCGGGCAGCTCGGCCAATAAAAAAGTACAGGGAACAAAGTACAGTGAATTGACAAAAACTAGAGATATTTACAAGGCACATTATTTGCAGAACTCCCCCACCCCACAGCCCAGCAATGAATTTTCAGGAGATCTAATATGACATCTAATTAATTACACAACCAAAGATTGCCCTTAAATTGTATTGTGAATGAGCTTCACTGTCCGCAAGTTGAGTGTAAACCAGTGCCAAAACTTTTAACCCGCTCTTCTTTAATAGAGCTTTATTCTTGTATGAATATTGCTACGACAAATGGGGCACAGGTCAAGATCTTGTCCACACTCGCAACAAGTCTGCAAATTATATCAGAATTGAAAGAAAGAAAAAATCATATTTTGATTCAACTATCTTATTCTTCAATGCATAATAAAAACAGTAGAGATTAGAGTAGACCACTCACTTGGTGGCCACAACCAAATGCCATATCCTTTGGATTGGTAAGACAAATTGGGCAAAGCTGTCAGAATCACAAAAGAAATGGTTTTAAGAATCTGCTATCATCAAGACTAATTTGGAGACTCAGTGATTGGATGAACGACCATTATGGATGACTAAAATGATATTGAAAAGAATCTAGATAAGAAGTACATACATGATTATCAGAAGCAGAACTGGCAGGAGTTGCCCTGCTAACACCCGGATCATTTCTTACAGCAGTAGGTGCACTTGGGCGATAACTGCTTGGACGTTTCGAAGCGCTGCCTGAAGCCGATCCATAGTTAGGAGGGGGAAGAGGAACCCTGTCTATTGCCTTCCCTCTGCTACAGCTGTTTGAGAAATGGAAGAAAATGTATGGAATTGATTTTTTAGGTATCAACTCTAGTCACAAAGTGCTAGAGCAACTAAAATCAAAAGATAGATTGTTACCCCAAGATATTGAGCTCCAGTGTTGCTTTATACTGAGATGGTATTTCCATCAATGCTCCAAGTGCAAATTCTGTTTCTTTTCTGGATCTGTCCATATTCTTTGACATTATATCTGTAAAATTCACGAACTACAGGAGGGGGAAAAAAGCACTTTTGGATCAAAATTTGACCAAAAGTATTAAGGAAAACAAAAATTATTTCCAGATGGCTAGAAGAACTTGCCTGGAAGTTATCAAAGGCCCGGGCAGGGATGTTATCATCAAATTTTCTCATCATATCCCAAGGTCCATCTCCAACCCCAACGAGTATAATTGACAATGGATACTCACTGCAAATGGAAATGGACTAGCAAATTAAGAAGGTTCTTTGCAAAGAGATAAGACTACAGAAACAAGCCAACCAAACAATTACCTTGCCTTCACAATTGCATCAATAGTTTTCTTTTCCTGAGGGCTTAACTCCCCACGTTCAGTATCAATACTTCTAGTTACCTATGACACGTTATAATAAATAAAACTCAACAGTGAGAAATGGACAGAACAGGCAATCTGGGCATTGTACTTTTATTTACTAGGTGAAATTAAAGTTGTTACTTTTCTTTAAAATAAACAATTTTTTAAGAAAATAAAACCAAATTTGAAAACAAGAGAAAAGGGTAGCAATGTCAGCAATATAAACTTTAAGCCCATGGCCAACAGTCATTGTTCACTTAGAAATAATGACCTCACTATATGTGTAAACTGTCCATATTTATATAACATATAATATGCCTACACAGAATTATAAATAATCAATTGGATGACTAAAGGTAATCGGATATTTATGCTGGTTATATGAATTTTAGAAACCCTATATATTTGCCACATGATGATTTAACTCCTTGGCATGCTCAATTTCTGTGTCTTCACGGATGAAACATCTGAAAGGACAAAATCATATAAATTCATACACTTGATAAGATACATTTAGGAGACTTGAAGCTTGGATCACTCACTCACACACTATCCCATCCAACCACTTGTGAGAGCCTCAAGTGACAAGACAAATTCATACTGAGTAACACTGCTTGATGAGAAACTTTCAAAATGACTATAAAATAAAGAATAGAATAATTACCTGTCCATCAGCTATTATTACTAAAACATGGTACTGACTGCCACTCTGCTCAACAACAGTGATGGCCATTTCTATTATTGGAGCAAATGATGTGGGCCCTGTTACCAAAGGAAAAGGCCAAAAGCACACAAGAGCACTGTAAGCAAATAACCCACAAGGAATGAAGAAACCAAAAGAAATTTCTTTGTCAAACAGTAACCTGCTAGTCGTAACTGAGGGACAAGTTCTCTATATCGGCTCAAAACTTCTTCAAATCCATTACAAAACCGCTCATCCGGATAGAAACTGAAAACTTCCTGGTCATGGGTTGATGCTGCCAACATATGGGATCACAAACTTTTCAGATGTTGAAAGGATGAAATAAAGTAATAACTGCAACATTCATTCAGAAGAAATACCATCTCCGAATCCAAAACAAGGAATCAGGTTATCCTCATCGAATGAAGACAATGTTTTCCCAATAATTGAAATGGCTTGTTCATAAGGATTTTGTGTTTCGCCAATGTGATGCAAGCTTTTTCGATGGAATGACCTTGCGCCTAATACAAAAGTAAGTTAAAGATCTTGTTTCTAGCACTTTGGAAAGGAACTATTTTACACCTAAATGAGACCAAACCTGTCCACTCATTGCTCTTCGTGAAATCAATACCGACAATAAGATTGGAAGACTCCAACCCGGCATGAGCCAAAGCCTCAGTTACCTGAGGAGGTAGAAGTTGATTATTGCAGAGCATAATATTAATGTAGTGGCATCAGCAAACTTAATAGCAATCTACTTGACTTTGACATTGATTTATGCAATTGTGATCTATACTTTCATGGCTTTACCTTTTCTTAACTATAAACTGATGCTTTCATTAAGAACACAAATTAAGTCCAGAAAACATGGAAGAAAGAGCACACTAGGAAAAACCTCAAGAATGCACTGTCATACAGGAATGAAATTGAGATTTCAACCTTATGTAATTCGAAAAGCATATGTTAAAATGACCTGTGTAGCACAAACCATGTGACCATGAGAATATAGCCTAAATGCATAAGTTTGAAAACATTACGTCTTCCACAAAGTAAAAGACTTAACAAGTGAGAGTGGTCATGAATAAAATAAAATCCCAAAAGGAAAAGAAGTCTTTCATGTCTCTCACATATGGAATCCTTTAAATTATCATAGGTATATCGTTCCATTTCAACCAAAGGCACCCATAGATATTTAGGACTAATATCCCAACTATCTTACCTCTGCAAGGCTATTGTAGTTATCATCTATTTTCGAGTACTTCCTCTCTAACTTCTTTTTTGACACAGGGGCTCGACCTTCACTGTAGCTATGAGATTCAGGTGCATAATACGGCTGCTGGTTGGCATAGTATGGCTGTTGAGCGTACTCTTGGCTTGGCTGAGCATATGGAGATTGTGGATAACTTGAAGAATATGATCTAGACCCATAAGAAGGGTGTCTTGGACTCTCCCGTTTGGAGAGTATCCCACCCATCAAACTCTATTTCCTACAGAATATCTGCAACAAACCAAGTGACTCCACAAATCATTCCACCATAGATGGTCATGAAACCAGCCAAGTAATGATCACTTAAAGCAAAGTCAACAATTGAGAAGGCATTTTCAAAACCAAACAGATACTAGTCTTTATTTAATGTTAGTTACTAGCATTATTTATTTCAATTAATTAAACTGAATGAGTCTTCTCAAACCATCTTTTCCGTTATTGAAAATCACGGAAGAAATCGCTCATATAAAGTTTCATTATTGGCTTCACAAATACGTCTATATATCCCAAATGCAACTCCAGATTCGATGAAGATAAGGAAAACAGGTAAAGTTTGTCCCAAAAAATTCTCTAAAAAGTAATATATTTATAAAAAAAATCTCTGAAAAAGTAAAGCTTAAGGAACTTTGGAGTAACATGGTGGGAATAAAAGAATATCCAAAATTGTCAACTGTTATACAAATGAATCTTTTTATTTATAAATCATCTTTCTTGAACACAGATGGTGCATTTGTGTTCATTAGCATTAATCCACCAAAATCAAACCTAAATAAATCTAAGAATTGAAAATCAAGACAAAATTAAGCCCCAATTACAGCCAAAATCGTTATTTATCCAAACTCACCTCACAATGCATATCTAAAAGAAATCCCAGAAAGCTACATATCACGTATTCTTTCACATTTCTTTTCAAGATCCTATATAGCAGCATACCCTCACCTCACTTCAACTCTCAAGACCATAAACAACAAAATTATCCAACACCCACCTCCCAAAATTCATTCTTTAACAAAAATTACACAAATTAAGCAACAAAAAATCTCTTAAAATACCCACAAACAAAAAAACAAAAAATTAAAAGTTGGGATACCTTAAAAGAAGTATGTCAATGTAAACGCAGCATTTGAGCATAGATGCATGTGAAAGATGATGACAAAGAAGCGGAGAAGACTAAAAATATTAGAGACTTGAAATGAAAAGTAAAGCGGTAGATGGAGAAAGCTTACCTATAATAAAAAGGTTCGTCCTCTTTCTTTCCAAGAAATTTCCCTTGTTCCTCAAAAATAAAAATAAAATAAAAACATATATATCTAAACTTGACTTGGATTACTTGTCACTTGTCAGTGTTTCTGTCTTTGGCCGATAGTGACTCGCACTCTCGCCCGCCGTTTCCACTTTATGGTTTTTCCATTTTCACCCCACTACTATGCATGACCATGATACGAGTTTAGATTTTAAATTTTTTTTTTTTTTTTTGAGATGAAGTTTAGATTTTAATTAGCTCGACTTAATTATTACTTTTTTTTTTAAGGAGTTGTTACTTGATTCAACATCTTATCATAATAATAAATGTGAAATGATAGGAACTCACAAAATAAAACAAATTTAAATATAATTAATCTTAGTTTGTCAAAAAAATCTAATTGTCCACACATAGATAATCAATATTTGTATTTTATTGTAATTATATATATTGTGTAATAATATCTAATGTTAAATGGATTTAATATGTGGAATCACAATTCACGGAAATTTTAAACTTTAAAGCAAAAAAAAATTAACCAAAGCTATTATTTTTAAAAAGTTGTTTATATATTCACAGGGCATCCCTTTATTTATAATATTGGTGCATCTTTTTTCTATTTCGGCACCTGGATAGATATAATTTAAAAAAAAAAATTATATGACGGTGTACATTATAGATATTTAGAACATCCTGCAAATTTTCAAGAAATTCTGAATAGTTTACGAAGCCGAAAACAAAGTTCAAACCGTCAAATTTTACACGCGTACACAAAAAAACAGGCACGCATGCAACAAACAGTTTAAACCCTGTTTCGGTACCATAATTTATTTAGAATTTCTTGAAAATTTGTAGGATATTCTAGATAGTTATAATGTACATCATCATATAAAAAAATTTGGATTATAACTATTCAGGTGCCGAAATAGAAAAATGATGCATCGATGTTGGAAAAAAAAAAAATCTTGTAGTCTCTCCCTATATTTATATATTATTGTAAAATCCTTTTTTGGCTAAACTTTAATTTAGACAAAATATTTTAATTGTTTAATGAAAAATCAGTAGCAAATCTCCTTGTTGATATTCGGTTTTATTAGCAATATTCTCAGCTGATTTTGTAATGTGAAAATATCTCTAAATGTAAATATATTTGTTACCTTATTTATCTCAAATAATCAATTTTTGGTAAAAATATTTTATGCAAATATCTTGAGATTATTTTCAGAGATTATATAGGATTATGGTTATCCTGGAAATAAAGAAGGAGTCGAAAATGAACTTGGTCAAGAAAAATGACCATGTTCGTTCTGCCAGATCAAACGAATCACGTTGCTGACTCATCAGTTTCCTTTTCTGTCAACACAGAATCCATCTCGCTGGCTGTTTTCCTAAATCAAAGGAATTCGCAAATTGATTTCAAAGATTCCACAAAATCATAGCCTTGGACGTTTTCCCTTCCTATAAATACCTTGCCAAGACCCTTGGATTTTTCATCTCTTCCATTTTGAATATTTGTAATCGATATGCTATTTTGAAGAGTGTGTTTATTTGTAGAGATTAAGTTTGTTCATCTTAATCTTTGTGAGAGTGCTGAGTGTACTTGTGGGTATCTATCTAGTCCATTGTAAACAGATAGTGTCTATTGTGAACGTGTTCATAAGGATCTTCGGGAGAGGATTCGATCTAAGTCTCACTTCGGGAGGAAGTGTGCACTCGCTGTTCTTTGAAGGGAGTTCAAGAGAATCAGCGTTTCATCAAACCAGATTCGTAGAGAAGAGTACAACAAGATTGCGGCAATAGTTTAAGAGGGAGTCTTACATTGTTTAAGTCAATGCTTTTGTACACTTTGTTTCTTTACTAATTGGTTTATTCTCTGGGCGTGGCCCCAAGGAGTAGAATATCCGAAAGGGTTTTTGAACCTTGTAAAAATTCGCTGTGTTCTTTAATTTTTGCACTGTTTAATTTTTGTGTTGAGTTCCGTCGTGACAAGTTCGGATTCTGTCTCGACAGAATTGCTTTCTGTGTAAACATCTAATTACCATTCCGCATTTTAATTAATTCATTGTTTTAATTAATCTGGTAATTATTAAAAACGAAATTTCAATTATAACACCAACATTTTTAATATAATCCAAATCAATTAAATAAATTAAAATTAATAAAATCATAATAATTTCTTATTACATATTTTTCACATTAAAATATTTAAAATTTTAAATTAATTTATTAATTATGTTTTCACATTTTTTTTCTTCATCAAATTCACCAATGAACATTGTGACATATATTAGAAACTTAAAAAAATTGATGCATATATATTACTGTCTATACTATGACTTTTTCTATTATTATTTTATTTCTAATATTTTTTTTAAAATATTATTGCATTTTATATATATGTCATGTAGCGATGTAAATATATATTTATGTCAACATTGTGTTTAGATGTCATATATATAGAGATTATTGATATAAATATTTATATATACTATAGAAATATAATTCCTTCTATTATATATATATATATTTATATATTTTTAAAAAAATGAACCTGTTTTTATTAAAATTACACACAATGTTTACAACTTAAAATCTAAGCAAAATTTGCATTACGCGTTGCTTCTACCTACTATAAATAAAAATATAAACAATACAAAATGTTTAAGTATTATGAACATTAAATTTCAAACTAATAAACTACATCAAATAATTTGCATTAAAACTAGAATTCATCATACTTTTATATGTAAAAGGTGTGTATCTAACATATTATTAGTTTAACGGCTTTTTAAATAAAAATAAAAATTATAATATTATTTTTTAAAAAAACAATATTTTAGTTTAAATTTTTTTTAATATGTTTGTGCCATTCTTTTAGAATATATGACATTATTTATTTATTTAAAATTTAAATAATAATTAAAAAATATAATAAAAATAAATTACTACATTTTAAAATAAATTCTTAGTATTTATTTTATAAATGTTGTGGTATTTGCAAATTATTTGGTTTTTTTAATGCGGTCCAATAAATACCCACTGGATGAAACTTGATTTAATATATTATTAAATCTAATTAATTATTCATCCAACTTATGAAAATTAACTTCATCTACCAAATTTCTCTTTCAAAAAAAAAACTTCATCTAACAAACTGTACAATAAATTATGTTTAAAGTAATTTAAAACAATTTATTCTATGATGATATATATGGTCATGGGAGAAATTGTAATAGATTTTAATAATAATAAGGTATACATTTATTGAAGATGTCATATTGTCAACTATATTCACATTTTACAATAATAAAAATTGTCACATATTCTAAAATTTTACACAAAAAATAACATTATTAAATCAATAAAAAAAAATAACATTATTAACAACGGATTGAAAATTATGTCGAATATATTCTGCCAATTAACCATTAGAGATGTTTTTATGCATGTTTTCACACAATTTTTTTTATATGTTGACTTGAAATTTATTTATTGGAAGAATTTGAAACTTCAAACCTCAACACAAAAAAAAAAAAAAAAAAAAAAAATAAAAAAATAATAATAATAATAATAATGTGTGAATATGTGATTA
This sequence comes from Humulus lupulus, assembly GCF_963169125.1. Taxonomy (NCBI): domain Eukaryota; kingdom Viridiplantae; phylum Streptophyta; class Magnoliopsida; order Rosales; family Cannabaceae; genus Humulus; species Humulus lupulus. The sequence goes on from NC_084796.1 coordinate 22,810,092, forward strand.
AGTTTGCGACCATTTGTATTTTGAAGATGAAGGGGAGATTATAAAGAATGAAAACGTATTTTGTAAACGAAATTTAATGAGAGTATATTGAATATTATTATTCATTATTGCTTTTAGGGGAAATATTCAAAAGATAAGGATGACACGGGAAATTGAAAAGTTTATTTAGGTGGACCATGATAAGGTCTATAAATTTAATATTGTGTAATTTTATTTATTTTTTTGCTTCATTTGAATGGAACTCTTATTTAATATATATTATGTAAAGATTTTGATTAAAGATTGTTAATTATATACAAAAATATCGCTTTAATCCATACGTTAATTAAGGAGATGGTGGCACGTTGATAGTGGTTGAGATTGTTTGGGCATAGAGTCAACAGAATCGTAGATGTTACCTTCTCTTTTCTTTTTTTAAGTAAATAATGTAATGGTAACGTACATTATATAGCTTGTTATTTTCAAGACTTTTAATTCAAGGCCTCAATCATTGATTTTTTCATGGATATTGGGAATTTGCGAGGAACAATCCATTGTTTTATTACCCATCACTCAATTAGAAAAATAGAATTGCTAAAATGAATCACGGGCTCCGAGACTACTTTTATAATTATAGTTTATTAGGGTAATTCAATATTAAATTTTATATATTTTATTTTAAATTAAAATATGAGAAATATTAGGCATCATTAGTAACTCTTAACAATATTCTTTAAAAATAAAAAAAGGAATCTTATGAGATACAAAGGTGAACGGAGTGGGAATGGCTCCTACTTTCCATGACCCCATACTGTTCATTGTTTCCTATCTCATCTCTATATATTTCTAATTATTTTTGGGTAAGAAAAATTCGTGTGAGGTATAATTTATTTATATTTTTAAATTAAAATATGAATTACATAGAAATTAAATATTACTTCGCATTTAAAATCTAAAATATCAAATATTGCCTCAATTATTTTTTTTAAATATCATTAATATTTAAAAAATATATAAAAAAAAATGGCTTGGTCATGGCTCAGTGTATCTTTGGTCTTATCCTATTTAACATTTAGGGAAAGAAAATGATTAATGTTCCTTATTTAAACAAGTATTCCCCTTTGCATTAGGTAAATCGACATCTTACTCTGAGCTAGAGTTGTAAATGTGGGCGGTTCAGTCCGACCCACATTTTTCGTGCCTCCGAATAATTCGGGCCGGGCCAGGCCGACCCATATTTGAAAGAGTAAGCCCAGCACGGCCTATGAGCCCGGCTCATGTCGTGTTAGGTTGGTCCACTTTCCTTATTTGGGCCCAAATTTTGGCCAATTTTATTATTACCAACAAATGTGAGAGGAGGAATTGAACTCTCCACCTCCTCTTTAACAATCAATAAATTCACCACCAATCCAAATACATTTCTTTGTTTAAATTATAGTTTAGATATTTTTATATACTTTGCACAAAATTATATCAAAGAGAATTATTAGAATTTGAATACCTAATAATAAATACTAAAAATTTTAACTCACAAGTCTTAAAAATAAATTAATATAATTATAAAAATATAAAATTGAGAAAAATAATAGACTTTTATTATCATTTTAATTTATAGATAATTGACAAATAAAAATTTATTATCATTATTAATGTCAAAATATCAGGCTTTTTATCGTGTTGTGCTTTCGGGCTAGTTTGGTCGTGCTTTCGTGTCGTGCCTTCGGGCTTGTCGTGCTGTGTCGTGCTCAGGCCCATGTCGTGTCGTGTCCTGTCATGCCGTGCTCGTGCTGGTTTCGTTCCGTGCTAGAAAGTCCAGCCTGTATTTACAGCTCTACTCTGAGGTGGGTGTTTATAAAATAAAAAATAAAACCTTCTTTTTGGAGTAATTGGTGAAAGTGGCTTCTTTTTTGAAGTCATTTTGCACTCTAATGTAATTTTTATAATTTTTTGCAAAATGATCTATGTTTAAAATTTCGACCAGTTGTCTCGAGTGTCGAAGGTCATTTTGCAAAAAATTATCAAAACTAGGCGAGAGTGCAAAATTACTTCAAAAAATAGGTCATTTTGCCAAATGGCCATTTTTTTTATTTTCATTATTTTTAGGGCAATGGTCCTTTGTCAAAATGGCCTATTTTTTAAAGTCATATTGCAATCTAGCCTAGTTTTTATAATTCTTTGCAAAATGGCATCTGACAATTTAGAGAACTAGTCGAAAATTTTAGACAGCTCATCGAAAAATTCAGAAAGCTGGTAGAAAAATTTAGACAACTAATCGAATTTATAGACAGAGGCTATTTTGCAAAAAATTATCAAAAGTAGGGCAAAGTACAAAATCACTTAAAGAATAGGTCATTCTCACCAATTTCTCAAATGAGAATTACATTAATAAGTTAACATGGAACGATGTCCTATACAAGTCTGGAATTCTCAAAGAGCAAATACAAATGTCACAAGAAAATGACCAACAATGGCTAACCAAAGTTGTTTACTGTAAATCCTATAATCAGCATTTTTATAGAAATATCTTTTTCTTAAAAGATAAATTGGTTATTTCCCTTTATTATAATTTTCGGAAATCCACTTTCCCATTTTGTGAATTTTGGATAATTATGAGCTTCCTTATTTAGCTTATATTGTCCCAATTTGTTTATAAATGGAAGATTTATATTGCAAATATTCAGTACTTACCCAAAGTTGTTTCTGGTTTATTTGCTTATATATTTTCGTGCAGCTCAAGAATTAATAAACAGGAAACTGGATCCTTAATGTCATTAATTGCTGTTTCCTTTTTGAGCTTGTTTTTTATCCGACACAGGTCTGAGCTGTCCCCACCAAAATCGTATCTGTCGGATTAGCATCTTCTAAAAAAGGCAACTCTTCATCAATCAAGAATAACTTCTATGATTCTTGCCTTTATTAGAAGAATTCTTTCTCAGCCTTTATGAGCACGAAAAAGGACTCTATAAATAGGGCTCTAAAGGCAGTGAGAAAAGTGAACTCTTAGGTGCATAATTTGTGAGTGTATTGTAATATTTGTGAGAGTTCCTTATTTGTATTCAAGATCATAGTATTCACGTGATCTTGTAGAAATATGAGTGTTTAGTTTTTTGTGGTGAGTTTATACCACGTACATGAGTGAATACACATTGTAATTTGAACACATCTTTTATAGTCTTCGGGAGAAGATTTTTACAAGCCTTGCGTCGGGAGGATGCAAGCACTCGCTGGCCATTGAAGGGAGTTCAAGTGGTTGAGCGTTTCAATCAAGATCAGATTAGTGAAAAGAAGTACAACAAAGTTGCGGCAAATCTCAAGAGGGAGTCTTGTTTTGTTTAAGTCAATATTTTGTAGTTGTGATTCTTTATTAATTGGTTTTATTCTCTGGGCGTGGCCCCAAGGAGTAGGTTATCTGAAAGGGTTTCTGAACCTTGTAAAAATTCGGTGAGTTCTTTATTGTTTTGCACTGTCTATTTATTGTGTTTATTTTCTGTCGTGACAAGTTCGGATTCTGTCCCGACAGAACTGCTATCTGTGTAAACAGTTAATTACCATTTCGCACTTTAATTAATTCACATGGTTTAATTAATTTGGTAATTACTAAAAACATAATTTCAATTGGTATCAGAGCGGGTCACTAAACTCTTAGTGTGATCTTGTATTTTTTTCGTTTGTTTTGTGCCTTGTGAAATGTCTATCTTTGCAGAAGGTGGATCTATAACTCGCCCTCCATTGCTGAATGATACAAATTATCCATACTAGAAAGTAAGGATGAAAGCTTTTATCAAATCCCTTGATGAAAGGGCTTGGAGATCAATATTGATCGGTTGGACACCACCTGTCGAGATAGATTTGAAATCCAGTAAGACACGGGTGAAATCTGAACTTGAATGGTCTAATGAAGAAGATAAATTGTCAATTTATAATAATAAAGCTTTACATGCAATTTTTAATGGTGTTGGTGAGAGTTATATAAAATTGATTTCATCTTGTGAGTCTGCCAAAGATGCTTGAGAAATCCTTCAAATTCAATTTGAAGGAACCACTGATGTTAAGCGATCTAGGCTTGTAATGTTGACCACAAGATTTGAAAACCTTCACATGTCTGAAAAAGAAACCCTCACTGAGTTTTATGAAGAATTGTCTGACATTGCTAATGAATATTTGCAATATAAATCTTCCCTTTATAAACAAATTGGGATAATATAAGCTAAATAAGGAAGCTCATAATTATCCAAAATTCACAAAATGGGAAAGTGGATTTCCAAAAATTATAATAAAGGGAAACAACCAATTTATCTTTTAAGAAAAAACTATTTCTATAAAAATGCCGATTATAGGATTTACAATCTCCCCCTTTGGCAATTTTATAGACAAAGAATATCTATTTTTAAAAGATCCCTGCAAAACACAAGTTGTTAGGAAAATATTGTTTTGCCTCAATGGAAATAATTATAATATTACAACTCTATGCAATAATATTACAAGTAAATATAGATTGATTAAATAAGGTTACAACTCTATAACTGAAAATACAAATAAACTAAAGAAAGGAAGAAGATGATGATGAAGAAGAGAATAGTGAGAATACAAATCTAAGCAAAAGATTACAAGTAAAATAAAGTGTTTAGACCAAATGAAAAGATTACAACTCTTGAACAAAATATACAAGTAAATAGAACAAGAGAATAAGAAGAAAATCAATAGAATAAAAAGAAGAACAGAAACACAATCAAACTCTCACTTACACAACCTAAGTGAAGAGGATTGGGGATCACCAACTTGAACAAGGTATAAAACCTTTGTCCAAAAGCTTATTTCCCCCTAACTCAAGCACTAAGGGATCTCTCTCATATATTGGAAAAGCTTTCTGGAATTATCAAGCCTCAAGGTGTTTCTAGCTAAGTGCTCTAGTGGATAGAAAAAGTTGTGTCTTACAAGTGAGCTATAGGCTCCTATTTATAGAGTTTAGAGACACCCTTTGAATTTCAAATTCCACCAACCCCCATGGCTGTTACCAATGTTTAATTGGATTAATATGGAATTAAAAAAGATATTTGGGAGTTATTTGGGTTTTTAAGCCGTTCAACAAATATTGAAAAAACTGAAAATTGGTCAGTTTTTTGGCCTGTGGCCGCGGCCAGAGACAATGGTGGTCACGGCCACTGGTCTCTGTCCTACAGGCCACGGCCACTGAATGTTGGTGGCCGCGGCCACTGACCAATTTCAGCACAAAAAATTGTGCTGGTTTTCCAAACGGTTCCAAACCCTCCCAAATGATTTTGTAACTCCCAAAACACATTATTGGGGTTAAAATCATATCTCTAACAGCCATATCACATATGGATTTATGAAATTCATCTCAATATTGTGTAACAACAATTTACACAATAAAGGATAATATTTGGAGGTTACAAATTTGTAACACCAAATATGTTACATTATTTGGATATATCTCATATATCTAAATATTGTAACTCTCTATTATATGTTACAATATGTGACACACTTTGTCACATTTATTTAATCTAAAACATTATATTATAATATAATATAATTTTACATTATATTATAAAATAATATAACACAAATAAGTGCTTAAAATCATAAGAGTCACAAAATGACTCCCCCTGCGAAAGATAACCAAAGCACAAGATAAAACATTTAACAAAATACCAATAAGAAACAGCAGGTCAGTCAACATAATTAATGTACCAAAAAAAAAGAGTTACTCTCTCCCCCTCATTGTCTAAGAAAATGCCAAAGAACAGAGGAAACGAAACCAAAAGAAAGACACATCTAGTGATCTTTTACATTTATCAAAAGAAAAAATGAACGGTAACCGTCATGGAGCAGGAGAGGTGGATGCATTGGGAACTGACTCACGAGCTATCTCCTTCTGAGACTTCACAGATTTGGAGGATGAACCATGACCTCGGGTCTTCATGGCTGCTAAGAATGAAACAAGTGAAACACACAAAGAACAAAAACCCTAAACTCTTCAGTTATAAGTGAGAGAGAAGAACAAGAAAACACTAAGAATGAAACAACCAAAGTGAATCTGAATATAAAGAGTATTCGGTGCACAAATGAGGCAAGTTCAAAAATGGGTAACCGGATTTTATGTGATAAATACCAAAATATCTCCTTTTAAAAAAATTCTTTCACACCTCAAAATTGGAAACTTTTTGCATGATTTTGAATATATTGAGATAAAACAAATAAATTGCTTCAATTAATTTTTCAAAGATCAAAACTCCAAATCTTAAAACCAGCACAAAACAGGGCAAGGAACAAAACACTTGAACTAGAACCTTACCTTAAGCTTAGGTTGAATCCTCTTCAATGGCTGAATACTAGTCTAAGACCTCAAGCTTCAATCTCCAAGTTTGAATCCCCAAACTTGCTACAAAATTAAAAGGGAGGAGAAGAGAAAGATGTTGATCGTGAGGAAGGAAAACAAGGCTCTGTTTTGGTTCTGTTTTCTACAGCCTTCAGCTTATATATAGCCTAGGTCAAATGACCAAAATACCCTCCATGTTTAATTCATTCCTAACAGCCCCCAAGGGCAAAACCGTCCTTTCTCGCATATCTCGTTAATCATAATTAACACTCTCCAATTCCCATTATTCTCAAATACCAATAAATCATATCTCGTTACCTTTTAATTCCCAGTAATGCTCTAATCATCAAATCACTCCGAGACTCACCCCGAGCCCTGAACTTAAACCTGTTATGACAAAACCGCTAACTTGTATTCAAAGATCGTCTCATGCCGAATGGCTCGAACAAATCCACATTATTATGTGGCTTCAACAATAGTTCACCAACATGCATGAAAATACACAATTATGCCCTCAACGAGCCAAATTACCAAAATTCCCCTACGATGAAATATGGACCCACATGCATGTATTTAACATCATAAAATAATATAATTCACATAAACATGCATATAATCCTTTAATGGCATAATAAATCAATTATGGCCCTCCCAGCCTACTAATCCAACCATTAAAACTCATTAGGGATTTTGGGGCATTACATGATCACTCACCTCTCTCTCTAAAGGAAACCTCTCTGGCTTTCAAAATTACTAGTTTTCTCCAAGATTTTCGTCAAGGAAGCCTGACTTGTATGAAGATCCAAGGCTTGTGATTCTCAATCTTGTTCCTTTGTCTTAGCATCAAGCAATGTTACGCCCTAAATTTATTGACTTAAAGTGTTGCAATATCTAGAAAAATTGTACTTGAAAATTTCTAAAAATACAAGTTCTAAAATAACGTTTGGGTGGGATCCCGATTTTTGAAAAAAAATAAAAATACACTTTGGAAAATAAATTAAACTGTATGAAACTAATTACAACTCTCTTGAATAATACAAAGCTGAAAACTGAAAACAAAAAAACTATGGCATTCCAAGATCTTTCCTTCAATAGTATGCCTCCTCATAGTAGTACACACTTTCACAATGGGTTAGTCCCGCCACATCGTGCTCCACATATAAATTCAAACATTTCTATGTAGATACCTGGAGGGAAAAAGTAAGGGGGATGAGCCAAAAAGCCCAATAAGGAAGTACAACAAATAACATACAACATATAAGATCAAAGAGTTCATACGTACATAGCTCATCTGTAACGTACATATACATTCACAACATGCATATCATAACGTATCATAAACATAATCTAAACAAGAGAAAACATAACTCATTCTAATCATTTACTTCTGTGCGTTGACAATCAAATCAACATATACAATACCATTTGTACCCCCCAAATTGAAGAACACAGGAAATATATATATATAGTCATAACATAATCATAAACATTTGTAGTTGTCTACCATAGACGTATCATTGTCACCACCTGACATATCATCAGTATCATAAAAATAAAACACCATATATATTATTCATAAACATCATAGCATTATCATAACTCATACATAACATTCATAACATTTGTGGGACTTGTCCCCTTTGGTTCATGCAACTTTTAGACTTGTGGAACTTGTCCCTTTTCAATCTTGTGGGACTCGTCCCTTTTTAATCTTGTGAGATTCGTCCCTTTGTAATCATGTGGGACTTGTTCCCTTTTAATCTTGTGGGACTCGTCCCTTTTTAATCTTGCGACACTCGTCCCTTTTTTAATCTTGTGGAGAGACCATTTCTCTTACATAATCACAATACATAAGTTGCAAACATAATAAGTGTGGAGCTTGTCCCCTATTGGCCTTCCCTCAAGCAACATCTGTGGGCACCTTAGTAACACTTCTACTTCTAGTGCTACGTCATACTTTAGTAACATTTCTATTTTAATGCTATGTCATACCATAGTCATAAATAAGCTTATCATAACACATAAAACTATGTTGTAGCATTCATATTCAACAACATATACCTCTAATTCTAGAAGTCATGTTGTTCAATGATGTAGCATCAGATTAGTAGCTTTTATTCAAAAACCAATAATCAGTCAATGCTATAACATTCTGGCAGCAACATGATATCCAAAAATATCAAATAGTGAATATTGTAGCATTCTGGCAGCAGCATATAATTCAGAAATAGCAAACAATGAATGTTGTAGCATATCCTAGCAACATCATATAACTTAGAAATAATAACCACAATGTTGTAGCATTTTCTGGTTGCAAACAACAAGCATAAACCTCAAGAAAAGGCTAAACATAACATCAACATAATGAAATGAAATCTATCTAACTTCCTTACCTCAAGTCCAAGCACATAAATATCAAAAGTTCCTCACAAAGAGCCTAGAATTGAAAACAGACAACTTGTCTCAATTTCACGTAATTCATACATAATTACACAAAACTACATTTACATTTGCATGGGCCATGAAAACGTGTCATTCATTCAAAAGTACCTTTCTTATCATTTTTAGAAATGTTATAGAAAACACATGGTTCACCAAACTATTTCTAAGCATTAGGAACTATTTAATATTCTTAATAATACCACTAGGCCGAAAACTCTAAGTTCCTCCCAACAAGTTTATAAAGCATGATTACAAACATTCAAACACCTTAGTATCAAACAAAATTACTTGGATCTCATTACGAATACCAAAACAAATTTTAAACTTTGAAAACAATCTTGACTGAAACCTTGTAGGCCCTTTAAAATTCTCACTTTAAATTATAAACAAAAAACTCCATATATATTATTCATAATCATCATAACATTATCATAACTCATACAGAACATTCAGAGAACATTCATAACATTTATGGGACTTGTCCCCTTTGGTTCGTGAAAATTTTAGACTTGTGGAACTTGTCCCTTTTTCAATCTTATGGGACTCGTTCATTTTTGATCTTGTGGGGCTCGTTCCTCTATTATCTTGTGAGATCGTCCCTTTGTAATCATGTGGGACTCGTTCCCTTTTAATCTTGTGGGACTCGTCCTTTTTAATCTTGCGAGACTTGTCCCTTTTTAAATCTTGTGGAGAGCCCATTTCTCTAACATAATCATAATACATAAGTTACAAACATAATGACTGTGGGACTTGTCCCCTATTGGCCTTACCTCAGGCAACATCTATGGGCACGTCTGCCCTAGTGTTACGTCATACCTTAGTAACACTTCTATTTCTAGTGCTACGTCATACCTTAGTAGCACAAATGTTACGTCATACCTTTGTATCATTTCTGTTTTAATACTACGTCATACCATAGTAGTATGCCAATACACAACATAGTCACAAATCATAAACTTATCATAACACATAAAACTATGTTGTACCATTCATATTCAACAACATATAAAATACTGTAGCATTTAAATTCAGGGACCTCTAATTCTAGAAATCAAATTGTTCAATGATGTAGCATCATATTAATATCATTTATTCCAAAACCAATAATCAGTCAATGCTTTAGCATTTTGGCAACAACATGAAACCCG